>NC_040011.1:34616472-34800750 GCF_000972845.2 Larimichthys crocea | reverse complement strand
TGGTCTTGGGAGAAACCTCTGATCGTGAAAACACGAACAATTAACCTATACCATAACAGCGTCGACGGCGGGTACCCTCAGCTCTCTGGGGACAGGCAAATTCACGTAAACTGTATTAGACGCGTAATGACAATGCTCAGTTTATACGCAGTCACAAATTAGAAGCAAACTCTCAATGGAAAAAACTCCCAGCAGGGGCACCATCATGACCGTAACCAGCACAGATCTAGATCAAGGCTGCGAATGGACGTTCTAGTAACGTACTCTAGTTTCCCGTAACACTGCAGGGAATTTTGGATTTAATTTGAAATACAGGGGACCATTGGAGAGGTACGGTGTGGAAAGATTAGATAATGAAATCAAAAACATTATCCCCAATTAAATTAAAGCAAGAGACAAGGTGGGGCTCACTTGACCGTTGCAAAGTAATATTTACTAATAATTGATGGAGTGACATATACATCCGCAATAGATTTGATGTCAACAATACCACAATCTATACTGAAGGAGTCCCACGGCTTCAAACAGTGGTTTGCTGTTATGAACGGCCATGATGCAGCGCGGATATTAACGGAGTGCTTAACTGTTTGTTTGAGTGACGGTGTGCTTTTATCATGCAATACAGCTACATGGTTTCTCTTTTTTTTTTTTCCATTCTAACGAATCAAAATCTGGACAGAGAGAGGCTCTCAATATAATATACAGTGACCTGCTCTGATGAGGGAGTGCCCTCCCTCTCCAGCAGCGTCACTCTCACTTACAGATTCTCTGACGTAATGACAACGCGCCTGTCTTTGAGAGGAGCTCATATGAGGCCTACATTGTAGAAAACAACACACCAGGTCTCTCTATATCACAGTGAAAGCCGAGAGCGACTGGAACCAGAATGCGCGTGTTTCTTACTACTGGAGGACTCTCTCTGTTAACGGAGTGCCAGTCTCCTCCATATGTGTCCGTTAGTGCTGATAGTGGAGTCATCCATGCAGTGCGCTCTTTGGACTACGAGCAGATCAAAGATTTCCACTTCGCGTCAAAGCACAAGATGGAGGTCTCCTCCACTCAGTAGTAAGTGACTGTGAAAATCTGATCCAGGACCAGAACGACAACCCCTCAGGTTCTGTACCCAGTCCAGACTGGTGGCTCTTCGGTGGATGAAATGGTGCCTCGTTCAGCAGATGTGGGGCTACTGGTCACTAAAGTGGTGGCTGTTGATGTGGGATCTGGACAGAATGCCTGGCTCTCTATAACTACAAAAGCCACAGACAGGGCGCTGTTGAAGTGGGCTTACAGAATGGGAGAAATAAGAACTATCGCCAAGTCACTGATAAAGATGCTGTGAAACAAAGACTGACTGTTATAGTGGAGGACAACGGGCAGCCTCTCGTCAGCTACAGTCATTGTTAACGTGGCTGTGTCGGACAGCTTCCTGAGTGTCTGTCGGAGTTCACTGACTTTACACACCGACAGAGTACAAGACAACCTGACTTTTTACTTAGTGCTGGCTTTGGCTGTAGTTTCCTTCCCTTTCATCACGTGTTTAGTGGTTATTATATCAGTGAAAATCTACATGGAGACAGTCTCGCATCCTGTATCACCTCCAACCTCCCTGTGATTCCATATTACCCACCACGTTACTCAGACACTTTGGGGACAGGGACTCCCCACACGTGTACAACTACGAGGTGTGCAGGACGACTGACTCCAGAAAGAGTGACTGTAAGTTCGGCAGAGCTGGTAGTCAGAACGTGCTGATAATGGACCCCAGTTCTACAGGGACGATGCAGCGGATACAGAGTGAGAAGAGCATCCTGGATGAACCAGACTCTCCTCTAGAGGTCAGAAAACTGTAACATCACATGGTTTTATTTTTTATCAAATCAAAGTCATGGTACCGGTGTATTCTCTTATAAAGCTGTTGGTCACCCTTGCATGAAACACAAACACACACAACACACCACCCACAATGTTGATAACTTTAACTAATCTTACAACATCCCCATTCAGCACCATGGACAGAGACACTTGACGCTGTTATAACATCAATGTTGTTAAGAGTTGAGTTTTAATTTTTCTCTGCTTCAAACCTTCTATTCATTCTACAGTTCAAAAGCACTGCTTTCGTAATTATAGCATTAAAGTATGTGACTGAACCACTTGAGCAAAATATTATCATGTGGTTTATGTAGAATCAATACGACTCCTTAATAGATACAGGACTCAGGTTTTACTTCATCTTGAATCCCAGTGTTTCTTTGCAGTAAACTGGTTCTCTCTGATATTTGTCGTTGTAATTTATATTTTTAACTCAAAGGGTCGCTGTTGCCAAGCGTGTTGCGATTTAACTAGATTTTTTTTTTTTTTCTGTCTGTGTCCTTCCCCTTCGTGTCGATGCGTTGCACATAATCAGAGAAAGGCAGGATACACGGTCTCAGCTCGTAAGGATCTCTGCGAGGAATCATATAACTGGATACACTGTTGTTGTTGTTGTTTTTTCTTTCTTCTTATACTTGGAGTCTGGACGATATTATTGTTATTTTCCTTCGCTTTGACTGTATTGGGAATGCTTTTGTTTTAACGGTGCGGGAAACGACTTCAGACAGAACAATGAGACGGCAAGTACTGTTGTTTCTCTCGGTCCTGTATATCAGCTACGTGCTTGGACAGGTCAGCTATTCAATTCCTGAAGAAATGACCAAAGGATCTGTAGTTGGGAACGTAGCGCATGATTTAGGTTTAGATCTTAAAAGGCTGAAATCAGGAAAAGCTCGTGTCTATACGGGATCCAGTGTAGAATACATCGGGTTGAATAGAGAAAGGGGAGTGCTCCTTATCCAAGAGAGGATCGACAGAGAGGCTTTATGTGGAGAGACGACGCCTTGTGCTTTACATTTCCAGTTAATTCTGGAAAATCCAATGGAATTGTTTCGTGTAACAGTGGAGATCACCGACATAAACGACAACACTCCCAGTTTTACAAATGCAGAAAAACGTTTTGAAATTAGCGAGTCCGCTGTGATAGGATCGAAATTCATATTAGAGAAAGCTATTGATTCTGACATTGGGATGAATGGCTTACAAACATACTTCCTTACTCCGACTGATAATTTCGCATTAAAGCTCGAAAATCAGGCAGACGGAAGCAAAAAGGTAGAGATGGTTCTTCAGAAGCCTCTAGATCGAGAAAAGCAGGAATTCATTTCATTGTTGTTGACTGCTGTAGACGGAGGAGAGCCGCAGATGTCAGGGACAATGCAGATATTTATTAATGTATTAGATGTGAATGACAACGCACCTATTTTTGCTAAACCACTGTATAGAACAAAAATACAGGAAAATTCTCCAAAAGGCACCAGCGTAACGACTGTAAGTGCATCTGATAAAGATATCGGTTCAAACGGAGAAGTATCATATCTGATATCAACGAGCAAACGCGTTTTTTCGGAACTCTTTAAGATTAATTCCAAAACTGGTGAAATAACCCTCGTCGGTGAAATAGATTATGAAAAGGCGAAGACTTATCAAATGGATATTGAAGCTGTAGACAGTAAAGGCGAAGACTTATCAAATGGATATTGAAGCTGTAGACAGTGGGGGCCTCTCTGATTCCACTAAAGTAATAGTTGATGTTCTAGATATAAATGACAATAAACCGAATATAAATATTGTTTCGAAGTCAGAATCCATACGAGAGGACTCACCTCCAAACACTGTCATAGCTATGTTAAGTGTAAACGATCCAGATTCGGAGAACAATGGACAGGTAGAGTGTAAGATTGACGATAACATCCCCTTTAAAATACAAACTACATTAAATGGATTTTACACTTTAGTTACAGAGGTAGCTTTGGATAGAGAGATTGCGACTCAATTTAATATCACAGTGATCTGCTCTGATGAGGGAGTGCCCTCCCTCTCCAGCAGCGTCACTCTCACCTTACACACCTCTGACGTGAATGACAACGCGCCTGTCTTTGAGAGGAGCTCATATGAGGCCTACATTGTAGAAAACAACACACCAGGTCTCTCTATATTCACAGTGAAAGCCAGAGACGCTGACTGGAACCAGAATGCGCGTGTTTCTTACATACTGGAGGACTCCTCTGTTAACGGAGTGCCAGTCTCCTCATATGTGTCCGTTAGTGCTGATAGTGGAGTCATCCATGCAGTGCGCTCTTTTGACTACGAGCAGATCAAAGATTTCCACTTTCGCGTCAAAGCACAAGATGGAGGCTCTCCTCCACTCAGTAGTAATGTGACTGTGAAAATACTGATCCAGGACCAGAACGACAACCCTCCTCAGGTTCTGTACCCAGTCCAGACTGGTGGCTCTCTGGTGGATGAAATGGTGCCTCGTTCAGCAGATGTGGGCTATCTGGTCACTAAAGTGGTGGCTGTTGATGTGGACTCTGGACAGAATGCCTGGCTCTCCTATAAACTGCAGAAAGCCACAGACAGGGCGCTGTTTGAAGTGGGCTTACAGAATGGAGAAATAAGAACTATCCGCCAAGTCACTGATAAAGATGCTGTGAAACAAAGACTGACTGTTATAGTGGAGGACAACGGGCAGCCCTCTCGTTCAGCTACAGTCATTGTTAACGTGGCGGTGGCGGACAGCTTCCCTGAAGTGCTGTCGGAGTTCACTGACTTTACACACGACAAGGAGTACAATGACAACCTGACTTTTTACTTAGTGTTGGCTTTGGCTGTAGTTTCCTTCCTCTTCATCACGTGTTTAGTGGTTATTATATCAGTGAAAATCTACAGATGGAGACAGTCTCGCATCCTGTATCACTCCAACCTCCCTGTGATTCCATATTATCCACCACGTTACTCAGACACTTTGGGGACAGGGACTCTCCCACACGTGTACAACTACGAGGTGTGCAGGACGACTGACTCCAGAAAGAGTGACTGTAAGTTCGGCAGAGCTGGTAGTCAGAACGTGCTGATAATGGACCCCAGTTCTACAGGCACGATGCAGCGGATACAGAGTGAGAAGAGCATCCTGGATGAACCAGACTCTCCTCTAGAGGTTGGTCGTACAGGTTATTTTTTTGTTGCAACCTGTTGCTATGTGCTATGATACTGATACATTCCTCCCCAGGCGCCATATATAACTCGTTTACAATCAGCACCATGGACAGAGGCATTCTTGCTGCTCTGGACTCTCTGTATTGCTTTGTTTTTAGATAGATTTTTAAAATTAGTATCTATCTATCTATCTATCTATCTATCTATCTATCTATCTACAGTTGTTTTTTGTTTTTTTCGTGTTCCTTGTATTTTCTGTAGTTCAGTACTGTGTACTCTTAGGGCCGCTGTTGGCCAGTGTGTTGATGTCGAACGGTACAGTGTACATTTGAAGAGAAACCTCCCCCATCGGCCATTGTGATCATATCAGAGAGAGAAAAACAGACACGGGGTTACAACGCTGGCGTACACTTAGACAACGACAGTGCAAATATTCTTTTTTGTACCGATGTGGACGATTATGGACACTTTCTAGTTTTTCATTGAATCTCGTGGACTATAAATTTCCGGTCATCGTGGAACATTATTCGTCCTGTAGAATTCCGCGAGGAAAATATCGGGCAGAACAATGAGACGGCAAGTACTGTTGTTTTCCTTGCTGCTTCATCTCAGTTCAGTGCTCGGCCAAATCACCTACTCCATCCCGGAGGAAATGCCGAGTGGCTCTGTAGTCGGTAATATTGCTCAAGATTTAGGTTTAGACATAAAACGACTGAAATCAGGTAAAGCACGCGTTTATACCGGGGACAGTGCGGGATACATTGAGCTAAATAAAGAACGAGGAGCCTTGCGTGTCAAAGACAGAATAGACAGGGAAACGATCTGCAGACAGACTACGCCTTGTGCTTTACACTTTCAGATCATTTTGGAGAACCCCATGGAGTTCTACAGTATCACAGTCGAGATTACCGATATAAATGACAATCCTCCCACCTTTGAGAAAGATGAAGTCAGTTTAAAAATCAGCGAATCTGCTGTAATTGGAGCGAAATTTGTATTAGACAGAGCGATTGATCTTGACGTCGGTAAAAATGGTCTTCAAAATTACGACCTAAAACCTACTGATAATTTTGTACTGAAACGAGACAGTCAAAGTGATGGAACAGGAAAGGCTGAGATGGTTTTACAGACACCTCTCGACAGAGAAAAAGAAGAGATTATTTCTTTAGTATTAACAGCTTTTGATGGAGGAGACCCGCAAATGTCAGGAACAATTCGGATATTCATCACGGTGTTAGATGCCAATGATAATGCTCCTGTTTTCACACAGTCTACCTACAGAGCCACTGTCTTTGAAAATGCCCCAGAAGGAACGGTTGTCACTAGCGTTACTGCGTCGGATGCAGATGATGGAATGAATGGTAGAATAAAATATTCAATTACAAACAGTTTAGATCATGCCCATACACTGTTTCAGATAAACGAAGACAGTGGCGAAATTAGGTTGATTGGAAATATAGATTTTGAAAATGCACGAAATTACCATATTAACATACGTGCAAGTGATGATGGTGGACTCACAGATTCATGTAAAGTCATAGTTGATGTGGTGGATATGAACGACAACAAACCAACGATTAATATCATGTCGAAATCAAGCATGATATCAGAACAGTCTAAACTAAACACCGTTGTCGCAATGATGAATGTTCAAGACCCAGATTCAAATGAAAACGGTAAAGTTCACTGTTTTATCAACGATAACACTCCGTTGACCATAAAGTCCGCATCAAATAGTTTCTATAGTTTAGTGACAGACAGTGATCTGGACAGAGAGAGAGCCTCTCAATATAACATCACAGTGACCTGCTCTGATGAGGGAGTGCCCTCCCTCTCCAGCAGCGTCACTCTCACCTTACAGATCTCTGATGTGAATGACAACTCGCCTGTCTTTGAGAGGAGCTCATATGAGGCCTACATTGTAGAAAACAACACACCAGGTCTCTCTATATTCACAGTGAAAGCCAGAGACGCTGACTGGAACCAGAATGCGCGTGTTTCTTACATACTGGAGGACTCCTCTGTTAACGGAGTGCCAGTCTCCTCATATGTGTCCGTTAGTGCTGATAGTGGAGTCATCCATGCAGTGCGCTCTTTTGACTACGAGCAGATCAAAGATTTCCACTTTCGCGTCAAAGCACAAGATGGAGGCTCTCCTCCACTCAGTAGTAATGTGACTGTGAAAATACTGATCCAGGATCAGAACGACAACCCTCCTCAGGTTCTGTATCCAGTCCAGACTGGTGGCTCTCTGGTGGATGAAATGGTGCCTCGTTCAGCAGATGTGGGCTATCTGGTCACTAAAGTGGTGGCTGTTGATGTGGACTCTGGACAGAATGCCTGGCTCTCCTATAAACTGCAGAAAGCCACAGACAGGGCTCTGTTTGAAGTGGGGCTTACAGAATGGAGAAATAAGAACTATCCGCCAGGTCACTGATAAAGATGCTGTGAAACAAAGACCTGACTGTTTAGTGAGGACAACGGGCAGCCCTCTCTCGATGCTACAGTCATTGTTAACGTGGCGGTGGCGGACAGCTTCCCTGAAGTGCTGTCGGAGTTCACTGACTTTACGCACGACAAGGAGTACAATGACAACCTGACTTTTTACTTAGTGCTGGCTTTGGCTGTAGTTTCCTTCCTCTTCATCACGTGTTTAGTGGTTATTATATCAGTTGAAAATCTACAGATGGAGACAGTCTCGCATCCTGTATCCACTACACCTCCCCTCGTGATTCATATTATCCACCACGTTACTCAGACACTTTGGGGACAGGGACTCTCCCACACGTGTACAACTACGAGGTGTGCAGGACGACTGACTCCAGAAAGATGACTGTAAGTTCGGCAGAGCTGGTAGTCAGAACGTGCTGATAATGGACCCCAGTTCTACAGGGACGAGCAGCGATACAGAGTGAGAAGAGCATCCTGGATGAACCAGACTCTCTCTCTAGAGGTCAGACTGCCATGCTTGCCTTGAAATTAAACTTTTAAATCATGACATTATGTCTGTTGCAAGTGACTAATATATTATGTTCTTGTTTGTTTGTATTCTGATATATACATGACAAATTCATCTTCCGTAAATAAACTACCAGCTGACATCATTACTAATTGTAATGTTTTTTTAACACTTATAGGATAAACAGTCAAATCAGAGACTTAAAAACTAGATCGTACAGAGACTAGACTATCCAAATACTGTTCTCGTATAAAAAACCACAAAAACAACTCTAATATAATAATAATAATAATAATAATAATAATAATAATAATAATAACTAACAATAACAACAGTAATAATAATAATAATGATAATGAGGTTTGTTTTTCTAATACCAAACACATTTCTCATTCACCCTTTTCCATCATTTGCTGTTTGGTGTATTGAACAGAAAGGGCCGCTGTTGGATAGAGTGTGGCCGTCTTCGACACGCTTGCAACTGTACCTCCCCCTTAGACTGTAGCATAGTAGACAATAAAACAGGCACTAAGCGTCTGCCCTCGTGTAAATGGAAAGCTGCTCACGGATATTGAATGTTGTTACTTTTGCTGGACATTTCGTTGATACGCGACCAGAGATTTGGACTATATTCATATGGATTACAGTTTTCTTTAAACGACAGCGGAGAACAGCGATAAAAGAATGAGGCGGCAAGTACTGTTGTTCATCTTTGTCCTCTCCCTCGCGTCGGTGTTCGGGCAGGTCAGCTACTCCATTCCTGAGGAAATGGAGAAAGGTTCATTAGTCTGTAATCTAGCTCAGGATTTAGGTTTAGATTTTAAAAGGCTGAAATCGGGTAGAGCTCGTATTCATTCGGGAGACAGTGCAGAATATATCGAGCTGAATAGAGAGAGGGGTGTCCTTCTTATCAAAGAGAGAATAGACAGAGAAACGTTGTGTGGGGAAACGACGCCCTGTGCTTTACATTTACAGATGATTTTGGAAAACCCGATGGAACTGTTTCGCATAACAATAGAAATCACAGACATAAATGACAACGCTCCCAGCTTTGCCTCGACCGAAAAACGCTTTGAAATCAGCGAGTCAGTCGTAATTGGATCTAAATTTGTGTTGGAGAAAGCAATCGATGCTGACATCGGTACAAATGATCTGCAAAGCTATTCGCTTAATCCAACAAACAATTTTGCATTGAAACTAGAAAATCAAGTGGACGGTAGTAAAAAGGTAGAAATGGTTCTTCAGAAGCCTCTAGATCGAGAACACCAGGAACAGATATCACTATTATTAACTGCTCTTGATGGCGGACAGCCGCGTATGTCCGGTACAATGCAGATAACTGTTAATGTCTTAGATGCAAACGACAATGCACCAGTTTTCACTCAGTCAGTGTATAAGGCGACAATAACCGAGAATTCACCGAGGGGAACCAGCGTTATAACTGTTAGAGCGTCTGACAAAGACGGAGGCTCTAACGGAGAAATATCATACGCAATCTCAAATAGCAAGCGTCGATTATCTGACTTATTTCAGATCGACAGAAAAACAGGGGAGGTTATCTTGATTGGTGAAATAGATTACGAAAAAGCAAAGCTCTTCCAAATTGATATCGAGGCTATAGATAATGGAGGACTCTCTGATTCCAGTAAAATCCTCATTGATATCACTGATGTCAATGACAACAGCCCTCAGTTAAAAATACTATCTAAATCAGACAGCATTTTAGAAGACTCTCCTGAGAATACTGTCATTGCTATGCTAAGCGTGAATGACCCTGACTCTGAAAGGAATGGACAGGTTAAGTGTAATATTAATGATGATATTCCTTTCAAAATACAAAACACCATGAATGGATTTTATAGTTTAGTTACAGAGGTAGCTTTGGATAGAGAGATCGCCTCTCAATATAACATCACAGTGACCTGCTCTGATGAGGGAGTGCCCTCCCTCTCCAGCAGCGTCACTCTCACCTTACAGATCTCTGACGTGAATGACAACGCGCCTGTCTTTGAGAGGAGCTCATATGAGGCCTACATTGTAGAAAACAACACACCAGGTCTCTCTATATTCACAGTGAAAGCCAGAGACGCTGACTGGAACCAGAATGCGCGTGTTTCTTACATACTGGAGGACTCCTCTGTTAACGGAGTGCCAGTCTCCTCATATGTGTCCGTTAGTGCTGATAGTGGAGTCATCCATGCAGTGCGCTCTTTTGACTACGAGCAGATCAAAGATTTCCAATTCCGAGTCAAAGCACAAGATGGAGGCTCTCCTCCACTCAGTAGTAATGTGACTGTGAAAATACTGATCCAGGACCAGAACGACAACCCTCCTCAGGTTCTGTACCCAGTCCAGACTGGTGGCTCTCTGGTGGATGAAATGGTGCCTCGTTCAGCAGATGTGGGCTATCTGGTCACTAAAGTGGTGGCTGTTGATGTGGACTCTGGACAGAATGCCTGGCTCTCCTATAAACTGCAGAAAGCCACAGACAGGGCGCTGTTTGAAGTGGGCTTACAGAATGGAGAAATAAGAACTATCCGCCAAGTCACTGATAAAGATGCTGTGAAACAAAGACTGACTGTTATAGTGGAGGACAACGGGCAGCCCTCTCGTTCAGCTACAGTCATTGTTAACGTGGCGGTGGCGGACAGCTTCCCTGAAGTGCTGTCGGAGTTCACTGACTTTACACACGACAAGGAGTACAATGACAACCTGACTTTTTACTTAGTGCTGGCTTTGGCTGTAGTTTCCTTCCTCTTCATCACGTGTTTAGTGGTTATTATATCAGTGAAAATCTACAGATGGAGACAGTCTCGCATCCTGTATCACTCCAACCTCCCTGTGATTCCATATTATCCACCACGTTACTCAGACACTTTGGGGACAGGGACTCTCCCACACGTGTACAACTACGAGGTGTGCAGGACGACTGACTCCAGAAAGAGTGACTGTAAGTTCGGCAGAGCTGGTAGTCAGAACGTGCTGATAATGGACCCCAGTTCTACAGGGACGATGCAGCGGATACAGAGTGAGAAGAGCATCCTGGATGAACCAGACTCTCCTCTAGAGGTTGGTTATATCGAGTTAATTTCAGTTTGAAGTGTTGGCACGCTGCATGAGAACGATTATAAGTCGTCTCTTAGGCAAAGTTTCAGCACCTCGGACAGTGACGATGAGAGCACTGTTCCTGATTGTTTCTTTTGTGTACTTTCCCTCTCCCCCTCCCTCTCTCCTTCTAGGGTGCAAAGTATTACAGAGTATAATAATGGATGACATTATTATAATTTTCATCTAATTTAACTGATTATTAATATGGACATTTTATTTCATAATTTATTCTGGTGACCTGGTCTGGCGCTTTGTTATTTTCTTAGACTTTTCTGAATATAGTAATCTAACTTCCATGGTATTCTTATTGTTTTCCTTGTGTACTTTCATTATTTGAACTCATCGGGCCGCTGTTGCCCAATATGTTGCAGTTGTGAATTGCTTTGGTAACAGATTCTCACAGTCATCGTTCTGGCATATCACTCGGGCACAGACACATACGTAGAATACACGCTTCGAAGATCAGACCATACTAACCACGGACACCTCAAACTGGAATTATATTTTTTGAATGTTGGATTAACAACGTGTTTCTCTTCAAATTGTGATTTAAATGTGACGGATTCTTCCGCGTAAAAACGGAATAAGACACGGTAGCTTTGGTGCGACAGAGGTATCGGACAGAACAATGAAACGGCAAGTACTGTTGTTCATCTCCATCTCCTGTCTCGGTTCTGTTATCGGGCAGGTCAGCTACTCGATTCCGGAGGAAATGGCAAAAGGCTCCTTGGTCGGTAACATAGCACAAGATTTGGGTTTAAATGTAAAACGGCTTAAATCAGGTAAAGCTCGTATTTATACGGGAGACAGTGTTCAGTATATCGAGCTGAATAGAGAAAGGGGAGTTCTCCTTATAAAAGAAAAAATAGACCGCGAAGCGCTTTGCAGGCAGACAACGCCTTGCGCTGTGCATTTTCAAATGACGTTAGAAAACCCACTCGAATTATTTCCAGTTACTGTCGAGATCACAGATATTAATGACAATGCTCCAGGATTTCAAAAGGAGGAGAAGAGGTTTGAAATAAGCGAGTCTGCAGTCATCGGCTCTAAGTTCATGCTAGAGAAAGCGATTGACTCTGATATTGGGCTGAACGGTCTTCAGAGTTACACTCTGAAACCGACTGACAATTTTGTGCTTAAACTGCATAGTCAGTCTGATGGAAGCAAAAAAGTAGAAATGGTTTTACAAAAGCCGTTGGACCGAGAGAAAGAAGAACAAATATCTTTAGTTTTGACAGCAGAGGATGGAGGAGAGCCACAAATGAGCGGAACAATGCAGATTCATGTTACCGTGTTAGATGCAAACGACAATGCTCCTGTTTTTAGTAAAGCCGTTTACAAAGCAAGCATAACAGAAAACTCCGTAAAAGGAACACTTGTTACTAAGGTCAGTGCTTCTGATGCAGACAAAGGCTCAAATGGCGAGGTGACCTACGTCATTGGGAATAGCATGGACACTGTTTCAAAGTTATTTCGCATTAATAGTGAGGGAGATGTAATACTCGATGGTCAAATAGATTATGAAATAGAAAAAAGTTATCACATCGATATCGAGGCTATTGATCTGGGTGGACTCTCAGATTCCAGTAAGATAATAATTGATGTGATTGATGTGAATGACAATAGTCCTATTGTGAATATGATCTCAACATCAGGATCAGTACCAGAGGATTCAGCCCACAAAACAGTCATAGCTTTAATGAGTGTTAATGACCCTGATTCCGAAAACAACGGGAAAGTTCAATGTATGATAAATGAAAATATTCCATTTGAAATTAAATTTACATCAAATAATTTCTATAGTTTAGTGACAGACAGTGATCTGGACAGAGAGAGAGCTTCTGAGTATAACATCACAGTGACCTGCTCTGATGAGGGAGTGCCCTCCCTCTCCAGCAGCGTCACTCTCACCTTACAGATCTCTGATGTAAATGACAACGCGCCTGTCTTTGAGAGGAGCTCATATGAGGCCTACATTGTAGAAAACAACACACCAGGTCTCTCTATATTCACAGTGAAAGCCAGAGACGCGGACTGGAACCAGAATGCGCGTGTTTCTTACATACTGGAGGACTCCTCTGTTAACGGAGTGCCAGTCTCCTCATATGTGTCCGTTAGTGCTGATAGTGGAGTCATCCATGCAGTGCGCTCTTTTGACTACGAGCAGATCAAAGATTTCCAATTCCGAGTCAAAGCACAAGATGGAGGCTCTCCTCCACTCAGTAGTAATGTGACTGTGAAAATACTGATCCAGGACCAGAACGACAACCCTCCTCAGGTTCTGTACCCAGTCCAGACTGGTGGCTCTCTGGTGGATGAAATGGTGCCTCGTTCAGCAGATGTGGGCTATCTGGTCACTAAAGTGGTGGCTGTTGATGTGGACTCTGGACAGAATGCCTGGCTCTCCTATAAACTGCAGAAAGCCACAGACAGGGCGCTGTTTGAAGTGGGCTTACAGAATGGAGAAATAAGAACTATCCGCCAAGTCACTGATAAAGATGCTGTGAAACAAAGACTGACTGTTATAGTGGAGGACAACGGGCAGCCCTCTCGTTCAGCTACAGTCATTGTTAACGTGGCGGTGGCGGACAGCTTCCCTGAAGTGCTGTCGGAGTTCACTGACTTTACGCACGACAAGGAGTACAATGACAACCTGACTTTTTACTTAGTGCTGGCTTTGGCTGTAGTTTCCTTCCTCTTCATCACGTGTTTAGTGGTTATTATATCAGTGAAAATCTACAGATGGAGACAGTCTCGCATCCTGTATCACTCCAACCTCCCTGTGATTCCATATTATCCACCACGTTACTCAGACACTTTGGGGACAGGGACTCTCCCACACGTGTACAACTACGAGGTGTGCAGGACGACTGACTCCAGAAAGAGTGACTGTAAGTTCGGCAGAGCTGGTAGTCAGAACGTGCTGATAATGGACCCCAGTTCTACAGGAACGATGCAGCGGATACAGAGTGAGAAGAGCATCCTGGATGAACCAGACTCTCCTCTAGAGGTTAGAATTTTACAATTCAGAAAACGCATACTTTTATTTTATTTTACTGTTCAGTGTTGTCATTTGTCCCTACGATTTCAGTACTTTGGAGAGTAAAAGAACAACCTCTCTTGGTTTTCGCCTTTTTCTTTATATTGCATCTTAATCTGAAAGTGTTTTCTCTTTGGTTCACACTGTTGGTCGTTGCCTTTCTAGTGGGCCAGTAATTTGTTGTCATTCTGTCTGGGGGAACAGTGTGTTATTAAGCATCAGTTTGCCAACAAAGCCATACAAATAGTCTGTTTTTCTTTTATTTAGTCTTCCTTCATCTCATGTAGTTCCGTGTTGTGAACTCAGTGGGCCGCTGTTGACCAGCGTCTTGGCGTTTAAATTTATATCTATATACTCGAACATCCCCTGTGCTCTCACAAGAGAGAAGGACTCCGAAGCATAACGCACAGTCGACGGTGGAGTAACACCATGCACGGAATATCAAGTTGGAAATACTTATTCGCCAACCCTTGATTAAACAAACCTTCTGCAGTTCTTGTTTGCGTTCGTAACGCAGATTGTGAAACGCAGGAGAACACGTTAGTTTGCTCGACGGATGTGCACGACAGAACAATGAGACGGCAAGTACTGTTGTTTTTCTCGGTCCTCTGTCTGAGTCCAGCGCTCGCCCAGGTCAGCTACTCAATTCCCGAGGAAATGGCCAAAGGCTTTTTGGTCGGCAACATAGCTCAGGATTTAGGTTTAGATGTTAAACGACTACAAGCGGGGAAAGCTCGCATCCACACCGGAGACAGCGCAGAATATATTCAGCTTAATAGGGAAAAGGGACTCCTAATAATCAAAGAGAGAATCGACCGCGAAGCTCTCTGTCGCCAGATAACGCCCTGTGCTCTGCATTTTCAAATAGCTTTAGAAAGCCCAATAGAAATATTCCCTATCACTGTGGAAATCACGGATATTAATGACAATGCTCCCGTATTTGACAAGGAAGAGAGGAGGTTTGAAATAAGTGAGTCTGCAGTCATCGGCTCCAAATTCATGCTGGAGAAAGCGATAGATCCCGATATCGGACTGAATGGTCTTCAGAGCTACACACTGAAACCCAGTGATCACTTTACGCTTAAATTGCATAGTCAGTCTGATGGTGGTAAAAAGGTCGAAATGATTTTGCAGAAACCTCTCGACAGAGAGAAACAGGAGTTTGCATCATTATTGTTAACAGCTGTAGATGGAGGAGAACCGCAGAGATCTGGCACTATGCAGATTCATATCACTGTGTTAGACGTTAATGATAACGCTCCCGTTTTTACGCAAAACATTTACAAAGCAAGTGTAAAAGAAAATTCCCCCCCGGGAACGCTCATCACAAAGGTGAGCGCCTCAGATGCAGACAAAGGCTCAAATGGAGAGGTTAGCTACGTCATTGGAAATAGCATGAGGGGCATTTCAAAATTATTCCACGTTACTGAAGACGGCCATCTTATGCTAAATGGGCCTATTGATTATGAAAAAGCCAAAAAGTATGAGATAGATATAGAGGCAGTTGACCTAGGCGGTTTATCTGATTCAAGCAAAGTGATCATTGATGTTGGTGATATTAATGACAACAGTCCCGTTATTAATATGATTTCATCATCGAATTCCATCGGGGAAGATTCTCCTTCCAACACGGTGGTAGCTGTGATGAGTGTAAACGATCCTGATTCTGAGGAAAACGGGAAGGTCCGATGTGCAATTAATAAAAATATACCATTTACAATTTCACCTACATCTAGTAATTTCTATAGCATCGTGACAGACAGTGAATTAGACAGAGAGACAGCATCTCAGTATAATATCACTGTGTTCTGCTCTGATGAGGGAGTGCCCTCCCTCTCCAGCAGCGTCACTCTCACCTTACACATCTCTGACGTGAATGACAACGCGCCTGTCTTTGAGAGGAGCTCATATGAGGCCTACATTGTAGAAAACAACACACCAGGTCTCTCTATATTCACAGTGAAAGCCAGAGACGCTGACTGGAACCAGAATGCGCGTGTTTCTTACATACTGGAGGACTCCTCTGTTAACGGAGTGCCAGTCTCCTCATATGTGTCCGTTAGTGCTGATAGTGGAGTCATCCATGCAGTGCGCTCTTTTGACTACGAGCAGATCAAAGATTTCCACTTTCGCGTCAAGGCACAAGATGGAGGCTCTCCTCCACTCAGTAGCAACGTAACTGTGAAAATGATGATCCAGGACCAGAACGACAACCCTCCCCAAGTTCTGTATCCAGTCCAGACTGGTGGCTCTCTGGTGGATGAAATGGTGCCTCGTTCAGCAGATGTGGGCTATCTGGTCACTAAAGTGGTGGCTGTTGATGTGGACTCTGGACAGAATGCCTGGCTCTCCTATAAACTGCAGAAAGCCACAGACAGGGCGCTGTTTGAAGTGGGCTTACAGAATGGAGAAATAAGAACTATCCGCCAAGTCACTGATAAAGATGCTGTGAAACAAAGACTGACTGTTATAGTGGAGGACAACGGGCAGCCCTCTCGTTCAGCTACAGTCATTGTTAACGTGGCGGTGGCGGACAGCTTCCCTGAAGTGCTGTCGGAGTTCACTGACTTTACACACGACAAGGAGTACAATGACAACCTGACTTTTTACTTAGTGCTGGCTTTGGCTGTAGTTTCCTTCCTCTTCATCACGTGTTTAGTGGTTATTATATCAGTGAAAATCTACAGATGGAGACAGTCTCGCATCCTGTATCACTCCAACCTCCCTGTGATTCCATATTATCCACCACGTTACTCAGACACTTTGGGGACAGGGACTCTCCCACACGTGTACAACTACGAGGTGTGCAGGACGACTGACTCCAGAAAGAGTGACTGTAAGTTCGGCAGAGCTGGTAGTCAGAACGTGCTGATAATGGACCCCAGTTCTACAGGGACGATGCAGCGGATACAGAGTGAGAAGAGCATCCTGGATGAACCAGACTCTCCTCTAGAGGTTAGATAAATAATGTAGTTTTGTCTCTGTGCTGTCATTTTTCTTATGTGCTTTAGTTATATTAAGAGTGACCTGTTGTGCTCCATAGCTTCATTTTCAGCACCATGGACAGCATTTCTCTCTGCAGTGTACTTGCTTCTGTATTCACTCTCATAACTTGTTTCCAACAAAATTATTTACCTAATGGCATATCCATGTACGATACATGTCCACAGTATTGGCTTTGGTATTCGGCAGTGGTTCCTTACAGCAAATGTCCATGTCATACTCTGTGTAAACTTGCATGCAGGTTAGTTGATTTTGAAAGCTTTTATTTCTCTTCCCCTCTAGTTAATTGTGTTGGTACTTCTTGAACATTGTGATCATGGTATTTTACTTGAATATTAATCAGTCAATTTCTGGACACTTGTGCTTGTCTCTACATATTTGTTTTTTATGGAGTTTTATTACAAAAACATAGAATATGATATGTTTTCATTTAAAAAACATTTTTTTCATTACAAAAAACATTTAGCACTTTTTCACTCAGTTCAGGACCATGTTCTGTCTACCTTTTTTCACTGCCTTTTTAATCTCAAAGGTATTTTATAACTTTGCAGGCACACAATATTGTATTGTCCATAGAGCATATGATTTTTTTTTTCTCTTTACTTTTAAATGTACTTTTATGTTTCTTTGGCATTTGTTTGCTTCATGTTATGGAGCAACAATGTGGATGGTTGGCTTGTACACATGTACATCTAGCTGCAATGGACTGACTTGAGAACACTTTGCAGCCAGTGATTCATTGTTACTCAGTTGACTTATGTTCATTTTCTTGTTTGTAGGAGCATTAAAACTCACTGTACTTTTTTCATATTTAGTTGTTATGTCATCTGCTTTTCTGTGCAGCATTTACCAAGAGCTTTATATTTTAGGCTGACTGGTCATTGATAAATTATTGAGTGATACATTTAAAGAATGATCTTGATCATTTTGATTTCTGAGGGTTTTAAATTATACACTTGTGAGGATAGGCTATGGACAGAATTGGTTGCACGAGCTTTTGTTTGTGTGTGTGTGTGTGTGTGTGTGTGTGTGTGTGTCATGGAAACATGATTTTACTTGTTTACTTAATTAACAAAAGCCTAGTTGTTATTTTTCTGTCATTCTTTCTTCATTTTATGCAGTTAATCTTCCAGTCCCTGTTACATTTTCCTGAACAAAAGTAAAAATATATATTTTTTTCATATCAATATTCATTGTTAAATAGACAAAAACCTGAATGTAAGCACACTATATCGGAAACATTGATCATTCTCCATCTTACACAGTATTCTGTAGTTCAGCATGATGGACTCTTAGGGCCGCTGTTGGCCAGTCTGTGTTAGTTAAGATGAAGAAATCAGCAGTACCTCCCCCATCATTTCAGACAGACAACGAGAGAAAGACTCACGGAACAGTACAGAATAGGAAAATCCGAGCTCTCATCGGTCAGTTGGACGGATAATATCATTTCACTTTTGTAATTTTTGATCTAACTGGTGATTATATACTACAAGAGGACATAAAAAGGATTATCTCTAAGGAAAATACTCGTTTTTACAGGAATATAACGCGGTTCATTTTACAGGAACATGACGGACAGAACAATGAGATGGCAAGTGCTGCTGTTTATCTCGGTTCTCTCGTTTAGTTCAGTGATTGGGCAGGTCAGCTACTCCATCCCAGAGGAAATGCCGAAAGGCTCTTTCGTGGGTGATGTTGCGCAAGATTTGGGTTTGGATGTGAAACGATTAAAATCAGGAAAGGCTCGTATTTATACGGGAGACAGTGCAGAGTACATCGAGTTGAATAAAGAGAGAGGAGTCCTCCTCGTCAAAGACAGAATAGATAGAGAGACGATCTGCGCACAAACGGCGCCCTGCGCTTTGCATTTCCAGGTTATTTTAGAGAATCCAATGGAGTTTTATAGCATCACCGTCGAGGTTACAGACATTAATGACAACGCCCCGATTTTTAAAAGAGGTGAAATGAAATTCACAATAAGTGAGTCAATTGTTACAGGGACGGTGTTCTTGTTGCAACAAGCAGTAGATCTGGATGTCGGCGTGAATAACCTTCAGAGTTATTTGTTAAAACCAACCGATAACTTTGCTTTGAGGCTGCAAAATCAAGCGGATGGAAGCAAGATGGTGGAAATGGTTTTACAAAAACCTTTAGATCGGGAAAAGGAAGATCGTTTGTCTCTTGTGCTGACTGCAGTAGACGGCGGTGAGCCACAGCTCTCGGGGACCGTTCAGATACACATCACTGTGCTAGATAGCAATGATAATGCTCCAGTTTTTACGCAGAAAATGTACAAGTCCACCATAAGAGAAAACTCGCCTTCAGGTACGCAAGTAGTAATTGTTAGTGCTTCTGACTTAGATGAAGGTTCGAATGGCAAAATATCTTATGCTATACTAAACCTACTCGACAATATTTCGGAGTTATTTGGGATAAACCGAGAGACCGGCGAGGTTACACTAATCGGCAACGCTGACTTTGAAAAAAAGCGCCAATATCAAATACACGTCCAAGCCAGTGATGAAGGAGGATTAACTGACTCATGTAAAATTATGATTGAAATAACTGACACAAATGACAATATACCTGCAATAAATGTTATGTCAAAGTCCAGTGCAATAAAAGAAGACATTCAGCCGGGCACTGTTGTGACGATGATAAATATTCAAGATCCAGACTCGGGTAAAAATGGAAAAGTTCAGTGTTATATTAACGAGAACATTCCATTCACAATTTCGTCAACGTCCAGTAATTTCTTTAGTTTAACAACATACAGTGAATTAGACAGAGAGATCGCGTCTCAATATAATATCACAGTGACCTGCTCTGATGAGGGAGTGCCCTCCCTCTCCAGCAGCGTCACTCTCACCTTACAGATCTCTGATGTGAATGACAACGCGCCTGTCTTTGAGAGGAGCTCATATGAGGCCTACATTGTAGAAAACAACACACCAGGTCTCTCTATATTCACAGTGAAAGCCAGAGACGCTGACTGGAACCAGAATGCGCGTGTTTCTTACATACTGGAGGACTCCTCTGTTAACGGAGTGCCAGTCTCCTCATATGTGTCCGTTAGTGCTGATAGTGGAGTCATCCATGCAGTGCGCTCTTTTGACTACGAGCAGATCAAAGATTTCCACTTCCGAGTTAAAGCACAAGATGGAGGCTCTCCTCCACTCAGTAGTAATGTGACTGTGAAAATACTGATCCAGGACCAGAACGATAACCCTCCTCAAGTTCTGTACCCAGTCCAGACTGGCGGCTCTCTGGTGGATGAAATGGTGCCTCGTTCAGCAGATGTGGGCTATCTGGTCACTAAAGTGGTGGCTGTTGATGTGGACTCTGGACAGAATGCCTGGCTCTCCTATAAACTGCAGAAAGCCACAGACAGGGCGCTGTTTGAAGTGGGCTTACAGAATGGAGAAATAAGAACTATCCGCCAAGTCACTGATAAAGATGCTGTGAAACAAAGACTGACTGTTATAGTGGAGGACAACGGGCAGCCCTCTCGTTCAGCTACAGTCATTGTTAACGTGGCGGTGGCGGACAGCTTCCCTGAAGTGCTGTCGGAGTTCACTGACTTTACGCACGACAAGGAGTACAATGACAACCTGACTTTTTACTTAGTGCTGGCTTTGGCTGTAGTTTCCTTCCTCTTCATCACGTGTTTAGTGGTTATTGTATCAGTGAAAATCTACAGATGGAGACAGTCTCGCATCCTGTATCACTCCAACCTCCCTGTGATTCCATATTATCCACCACGTTACTCAGACACTTTGGGGACAGGGACTCTCCCACACGTGTACAACTACGAGGTGTGCAGGACGACTGACTCCAGAAAGAGTGACTGTAAGTTCGGCAGAGCTGGTAGTCAGAACGTGCTGATAATGGACCCCAGTTCTACAGGGACGATGCAGCGGATACAGAGTGAGAAGAGCATCCTGGATGAACCAGACTCTCCTCTCGAGGTTAGACTGTACTAGCTATCTGTTGCTACTTTGAAGTCACGCTTTAAACCACATACTTCTTATTTTCAGGACCCTGGACAGCGACAAAGTTACTTATTCCAATACCGTAAATTGTTTCCAGTTACATTTCCCGTCTCTCTTTAACTTGGCAACTAAGCTTTCACAACATTTGCATCTCATGTTAGGCGCCATTTTATTAATCTGTTGCTGTAGGTGTAGTATCAAGCAGTACTGCCCACTCACAGACGAAGTGTTTTTATTTTCTGTTTTTTCATTCTTAATTTAGGCATATCATTGGGTGTTACACGTTTCACATGCAATGTTACTACATGAACTCAGAGTGCCGCTGTTGGCTAGTCTGTATTAGATTTACCGCAGACTCATTGTACCTCCCATCATTTCTTTATTTTAGACAGAGAAAGAGAGAGAAGCGAAGCACACCGTCTGGGATTTATCGGACATACAGAACAGAAACACTTCTTTTACTTTGGGAATATGTTTTAAAAACGGCGCTGACTGGAAAAATTTAAGAGCAAAAATCCAAAAGCCTTACTTGGTTTACACTGGCGTAACGTCGGACAGAACAATGAGGCGGCAAGTACTGTTGTTTTTCTCGGTTCTCTCTCTTCGCTCGGTGCTCGGACAGGTCAGCTACTCCATTCCTGAAGAAATGCCGAAAGGTTCTCTCGTTGGCAACATGGCAAGAGATTTTGGCTTAGATGTAAAAAGACTAAAATCTGGTAAAGCTCGTATTTTCACTCGAGACAGTGACGGATATATTGAGTTGAATAAGGAAAGAGGAGTCCTCCTCATCAAAGACAGGATAGACAGAGAGGCGCTCTGTGGACAAACGACGCCTTGCGCTTTGCATTTTCAGATTATTTTAGAGAATCCGATGGAATTTTACAGTGTGACCATTGAGATCACGGATATCAATGATAACCCTCCATCCTTCGAAAAGAGCGATGTCAAATTTAAAATTCTCGAATCTGCTGTTAGCGGGGCTAAATTCATATTAGACCGGGCAGTTGATCCTGATGTAGGCTCAAATGGATTGCAAACATATAAACTCGAACCGACAGATAATTTTGTTGTTAAACTACATGATCAGGCAGATGGGACAAAAAACGTCGAAATGGTCTTAGAGAAACCTCTTGACAGAGAAAAAAATGAACACCTTTCCTTAGTTTTGACAGCGGTGGATGGAGGAGAGCCGCAGATGTCAGGAACAATGCAGATTGTAATCACTGTTTTAGACGCGAATGATAATGCTCCTGTCTTTACGCAACCTGTTTATAAAGCCTCTATAAACGAAAATGCACCAGTAGGAACAGTTGTAGTGACAGTAACTGCGACAGATGCTGATCATGGATCTAATGGTAGAATAACTTATTCAATTTCAAGTATGTTAGATCATGCCCGTGGATTATTTGAAGTGACTGAAGAAAGTGGTGAAATTAGACTCAAAGGAAATGTTGACTACGAAAAGGCTCGAACGTTTCAAATAAACATTCGTGCAAGTGATGATGGAGGACTAGTTGACTCTTGTAAGGTGGTGATAGACGTCATTGACATGAATGACAATAAACCCGATATCCATATAATGTCCAAATCAAACGTGATATCAGAGGATGCTAAACCAGGTACTGTTGTGACAATGATAAATATTGAGGACGCAGACTCAGGTGAAAACGGAAAGATCCTGTGCAGTATAAATGATAATATTCCTTTTGTGATGAAGTCTACAACCAATAATTTCTATAATTTAATGACAGACAGTGAATTAGACAGAGAAACAGCCTCTCAGTATAATATGACTGTAACCTGCTCTGATGAGGGAGTGCCCTCCCTCTCCAGCAGCGTCACTCTCACCTTACAGATATCTGACGTGAATGACAACGCGCCTGTCTTTGAGAGGAGCTCATATGAGGCCTACATTGTAGAAAATAACACACCAGGTCTCTCTATATTCACAGTGAAAGCCAGAGACGCTGACTGGAACCAGAATGCGCGTGTTTCTTACATACTGGAGGACTCCTCTCTTAACGGAGTGCCAGTCTCCTCATATGTGTCCGTTAGTGCTGATAGTGGAGTCATCCATGCAGTGCGCTCTTTTGACTACGAGCAGATCAAAGATTTCCAGTTTCGCGTCAGAGCTCAAGATGGAGGCTCTCCTCCACTCAGTAGTAATGTGACTGTGAAAATACTGATCCAGGACCGCAACGACAACCCTCCTCAGGTTCTGTACCCAGTCCAGACTGGTGGCTCTCTGGTGGATGAAATGGTGCCTCGTTCAGCAGATGTGGGCTATCTGGTCACTAAAGTGGTGGCTGTTGATGTGGACTCTGGACAGAATGCCTGGCTCTCCTATAAACTGCAGAAAGCCACAGACAGGGCGCTGTTTGAAGTGGGCTTACAGAATGGAGAAATAAGAACTATCCGCCAAGTCACTGATAAAGATGCTGTGAAACAAAGACTGACTGTTATAGTGGAGGACAACGGGCAGCCCTCTCGTTCAGCTACAGTCATTGTTAACGTGGCGGTGGCGGACAGCTTCCCTGAAGTGCTGTCGGAGTTCACTGACTTTACACACGACAAGGAGTACAATGACAACCTGACTTTTTACTTAGTGCTGGCTTTGGCTGTAGTTTCCTTCCTCTTCATCACGTGTTTAGTGGTTATTATATCAGTGAAAATCTACAGATGGAGACAGTCTCGCATCCTGTATCACTCCAACCTCCCTGTGATTCCATATTATCCACCACGTTACTCAGACACTTTGGGGACAGGGACTCTCCCACACGTGTACAACTACGAGGTGTGCAGGACGACTGACTCCAGAAAGAGTGACTGTAAGTTCGGCAGAGCTGGTAGTCAGAACGTGCTGATAATGGACCCCAGTTCTACAGGGACGATGCAGCGGATACAGAGTGAGAAGAGCATCCTGGATGAACCAGACTCTCCTCTAGAGGTTAGAATTTATCGTGGAAGCAAACCACTTCTAATATTCAGTACCATGGACAGAGACACAGAATATAGGCATCTATCTATCTATCTATCTATCTATCTATCTATCTATCTATCTATCTATCTATCTATCTATCTATCTATCTATCTTACTCTCATGTCATTCCTTGTTTACAATATATAGCTATTTGTGCTATTTCTTTTTTCGTCTCTACGTGCCGCTGTTGGTTAGTGTGAGGAAAATAAGACCCTTTCCTGAGTGAAGTCCTCCCTCCTCTGTCTGCGTTCTTGAACCTTTCTTTAATCGGAAATGTAGCCTGAGAACACCAGCCGCCCAGCACACTGTAATGAGCTCGTGATCAAATATTTGGTCGGATTGAGACAGTGTTCTTGTTTTTCCGTTCGGACTTTAAGGCTCTCAACATGACGGGTGTTCTTTGTTGTGTAGCCGGAAAAAAATCCGGCTCATGGTTGCCGCTGCTTCTTTGCATTTGTGTCGCAGACATGGCTCTCGGACAGGTCCGTTATTCTATACCAGAGGAGATGTCGACAGGCTCTGTTGTCGGGAATATCATACAGGACCTAGGCTTGGATGTTAAGCGGCTGAAATCTGGGCGGGCAAGGATATTTACTGAGGACGGTAGTGAGTACATTGGTCTAAATGCAGAAAAGGGAACTCTGGTAGTGGCTAAAAGGATAGACAGAGAGGAATTGTGCAAGCAAGTGTCTCCCTGCTCTCTTCATTTCCAAATCATCGTAGAAAATCCGATGGAGTTACATCGAATTGATGTAGAGATTACAGATATTAATGATAATGCTCCGTTTTTTTCGAAAAAGGAATACAATTTCCAGGTTATTGAATCTGCTTCACCAGGGGCTCGGTATTCGCTTGAGAGTGCCAGAGACCCCGATGTAGCACTAAATAGCATTCAAACATACAAACTCAACCCTACAGATAATTTCAAATTGAATGTTGTCTCTCGGCCTGACGGAACAAAATATATTGAGATGGTTCTTCACACGTCTCTGGACAGAGAAAAACAAGAAGAGCATAAATTAACTCTGACAGCCTTTGACGGTGGTAATCCTCAGAAATCTGGTTCTGTCAAAATAAATATCGTTGTTTTGGATGCAAATGACAATGCACCAGTGTTCAGTCAGTCTGTTTACAGAGTAACAGTTCCTGAAAACGCGTCTCGGGGCACTGTTATTTTAACAGTCAGTGCCACTGATAATGATAAAGGAGCAAACGAAGAGGTGGTGTATTCGTTCTCCCAACACACCGATAGTGCGTCATCCCTTTTTAATATGGATTCTCAAACTGGAGAAATCGCAGTAATTGGTGTGTTAGATTACGAAAAAGCTAAACATTATGAAATAGATGTCGAAGCTAAAGACAAAGGGGGATTGACAGACACAAGTAAAGTCCTAATTGAGGTGACCGACCTAAATGATAATGCCCCTGTCATAAGCGTAATTTCACTCTCCAATTCAATACCAGAGGATTCGGCTCCAGATACCGTGATAGCAATGCTCAACATCAAAGACTTGGACTCTGGTAGAAATGGCCAAGTCAAGTGTTTTATTAGTCCAGATTTACCTTTCAAAATCAAGTCATCATCAACTAATTTTTATAGCCTGATGTCTGACGACGTTTTGGACCGTGAATCAATTCCGGAATACAACATAACAATAACAGCAATGGATGAGGGCTCCCCTCCTCATTCTACTAACAAGACTATTAATTTAAGACTATCGGATGTAAACGACCACGCCCCAATATTCCCACAGCCATTTCTGACCGCTTTCATCACTGAAAATAATTCACCTGGCGTGTCACTCCTCTCTGTCAAAGCCAGTGACAAAGACTCTGGGAATAATGCCCGCATTTCTTATTTCCTTGAAGATAGCCAAATGAATGGGATGCCAACCTCAGCCTATTTTTCAGTGAATGCAGAGAGTGGAGAGATACTTGCTTTGCGTTCCTTTGACTATGAGCAAAAAAAAGAGTTCCATATTCGCGTCAAAGCACAGGATGGAGGCTCTCCTCCACTCAGTAGTAATGTCACTGTGAAAATAATGATCCAAGACCAGAACGACAACCCTCCTCAGGTTCTGTATCCAGTCCAGACTGGTGGCTCTCTGGTGGATGAAATGGTGCCTCGTTCAGCAGATGTGGGCTATCTGGTCACTAAAGTGGTGGCTGTTGATGTGGACTCTGGACAGAATGCCTGGCTCTCCTATAAACTGCAGAAAGCCACAGACAGGGCGCTGTTTGAAGTGGGCTTACAGAATGGAGAAATAAGAACTATCCGCCAAGTCACTGATAAAGATGCTGTGAAACAAAGACTGACTGTTATAGTGGAGGACAACGGGCAGCCCTCTCGTTCAGCTACAGTCATTGTTAACGTGGCGGTGGCGGACAGCTTCCCTGAAGTGCTGTCGGAGTTCACTGACTTTACACACGACAAGGAGTACAATGACAACCTGACTTTTTACTTAGTGCTGGCTTTGGCTGTAGTTTCCTTCCTTTTTGTCACGTGTTTAGTGGTTATTATATCAGTGAAAATCTACAGATGGAGACGTGAGCACCTGTTTTACAAATCTAGTGGAAATCTTCCTGTTATTCCATATTACCCGCCCCTTTACGCAGACGTGGGAGGTACCGGTACCTTGAAGCAGGGATTCAGTTATGAGGTGTACGGAACTACTGACTCCCGGAAGAGTGATATAAAGTGCTCCCGTCCCTTCAGTCAGAGCACTCTGAGTGTTGACCATAATGCCACCAGGACAGTGCCAAGACATAAAACAGAGTCAGAGAATTTGCTCACAGAGGTGAGATCAGCCTCTTCCATGCTTCTTTAAAACTATTGTTTCCATGATGTTTGTCTGTTTTCATCAACACTTTAGTTCTGTTTAGCTCTGATACTCACTGAAAGGTATTCCCAGTCTGATGCTATTCTTATAAAAATAGTCAACACTTTTAAGGTTATAAATAGTTGTATGTGGGTATAAGTATTAAAAGTTGTATCAGCGGTAATAGGACTTTCTACTGACCCAACCATCACCTACTCAGAAATATATGGAATAATACTGAAATATTATGTAAGGTTGATGCTGTTCTATATACTTACTGCACACAGTCAAACACTGTTGTTGGTCTTTCGCATGCTTTATACAGGGTTGTACCTGAATCTATGCACTTTTGCAGCTTTATGTGTTTTTTGTAAGGTAAACTGTGTCAGATACATATTTTTTCATGGCATAGCATCCTGATATAGTTTGTACTTCATTTTCACCTTAATTCTGTTGTTTTATATATTGATTTGTTTATCATGTGGTGCTGGAAATTAAATGCATCATCTTGCAGTGAAACATGATGTTATGTGCAGACACATTTACTAAAATATGTTTAGTCACCTTTGTTTAGATGCCTTTCCACTTTGACAGATTGGCTTATTATAGCATACTGTATATGACAGAGAACAATACGGAAGCTACAATGAAAGAAAAAACATTGTGGCCTTCATCCCTGCTTAAGTATTGCTACAGATTGCTCCCACATAGAGTCACACAACCACGCAGTGTACTACTTTTTCAGTGACCTAGTTCTCTTCATAATACAGTGCAGCCATAGGCATAGGGCTACACATGGAGAAAAGCAGGGATGGATACAGGCAAACTATAATGGATGATATATAGTGTAAAGGATGTTGTTGTAGATGCAAATCAAAAAAGATTGGCACAATAGTATTGATCAAGAGGTGTGGTAGAGGGGAAGAGGGAAGTCACTATTGATGCTGGAGAGACTGAGAAGGAGGCAGGAAAGCAGCATGATGGAGAGGAAAAGAGAGTCAGTGGGGGAGGGGAAGAGGCACGTGGTAAACCGGCACAGTCTCCACACCATCCCTGTGCAGCATTCGTGTTAGTGATGCATGGCAGCCATTTTGATGTGTGCAGTCCTCTTTGTCTGCTGAGATAGGGGCACAGGGAAGGTCTTGTGTGAAAATGTGTGAAACAGTTGTGTGTGTCAGATAAAGGACACAGGCTGTGTGAGTTTTTTTTGTTTGTTTTTTTTGGATAAAATATCGAGAGAGAGAGAGAGAGAGAGAGAGAGAGAGAGAGAGAGAGAGAAAGAGAGCATTAGTTATATAACAAATGACAAGGGGATGTCAGAAATCAGGACAGAAGCTGAATGTGTTGAAACGGAAACATTTAATGACAAAAGAAAACTGACCTAGAATGTATTATAGTGCAGATGTAAACAAAGTGTGTGAATTAATGATTTTAATCAGCATCAAGTTGCTCATGAAAGTTACACAGTAACAGATTACATTCGCTACCTCCTGTATGGGTTTTCACTTATAAGGGCTTACGTTACATGCTGAATATGAAAGCTGTATGTAAGCTCGCCACAAATGATTGTGTTATTAATAATGATGCGTGGGTGGAAAAAATAAAGCCATGTGTGTTTAATATCTGTTATGTATTAAGAGAAAATAATGTGTCTCTAGATGAAAGGGGCCCATCAAGCTTCATTTAAAGTTCCAGCTTGATGCATGAGTGATGACTAAATGGCTTGTGTGATGTGGTGAGGAGTCTGCCTGTAGTTATGTTTGCTCAGTTTTGTCCAGCATCAGAGGAAGCTTTAGATCAACTAGTGTGTCTGGTTTGTTCGCCCTGGGTGATAAAAAAATGTGTTTTAGCAGTAAAAATCTGCATGATGTTCAGGGTGTGTGCATGAGAAAATGGAAACTACAAGAAAAACTAAGGTTAACTATGTTAACCCCCATATCCGCTGGAAGCAGTCTGTCATTATTATCAGCCCACATCTGTGTCTGGTTTACCTGTTTCAACTGTGTTTAAACCACAATGTCTCGTTTTCTCAAGTTTGTTAATGGCACAGATTTTACTGAGGGACATAAATTCTTTTTGGAAGTGTCTCCATAGGGGTCACAGAAACGTATTTGCAAGCAGCTAAAGTTCTGTCTGTTTTGCACCCTGTATCCCTTCAGCATGTTGCTCTTCTAGCTTTCTCTTGCTCAAGAAACCTACTGTGGTGCTGTTACTGTTCATTTTGGTTCCTACACAAAGTCTCAATCATCAATTTGCTAAACATGATACTGACCACAAACCTATAATTACATGCAGGAGTTTTTGGTTCCCACAGGCCCAAGCTTTTGTTTAAGTGTCCCGCCTTCCTAGTGAAGTTGTCTGGTGAGCAGCTGTGTGCCCATGTGTATGCCGGTGGGGCTCATCAGCACACTGTGCACTGTGTGTGTTTGGGGATGTGGTTAATGTTTGTACTATAACCCCTCATTGTGTTTTTGTTTACAAGATATGCCAGATATCTAAGATGTCAGAGACCTTAATTCCTACAGGGCAGACATACTTTACTTTAATACTGTACACTGAGCAAGATATCAAGAGAAACAATAATCAAATGTACATACATTCAGTGCATTGTGCTGTCTCTAACTGATGACTGCTGCTGCCTGTCCCTCTGGGACTGTTGTTGCTTTACAAAAAAGGGAGTCTTTAAGCTCATATAGGATAAGGCCAAGCAATTAGACAGCATTCTGGAGAAGTTCTTCTCCAGCAAGTGTCCGCACTGCTTGGCCTAAATGTCAAGAACACAAAACTATTCTGTATCTGACCCTGACTTTGGGGACCTGAAAGCCTGTACAGTGTACAGGCATTATTAGTGAAGAACATATTTTGCAGGTGACACTCATTGGTATGTTGTCACACATGTAGAGATGGCAAATGTATTGATTATTTTGCAAATGTCAATTTTACTGTGTTCTGTGCTGAGCTTTGAGTGAAATAATTGTACCTTTACATTAAGTCAGGTAAATTAGACATGTATTTGCTTAAGAGCATACAAAATATGTTGTCTTTGCATGCACGTTGGTGTCACAGAAGTGGAAATGTGGTGTTTTGCACTGGCTGATTCTCTGGGAAGGATTACACCAGGGATTACCTAGAATACTGTAATATGGGGCAGTGGCAAAGTTGTGTCAAGCACACAAAGACCTAGAAACACACCCACATAGACTGTTTGCTAACTTATATTCTGAAAGATTAAATTTCTCAAATTTTCATGTCAGTGTAGGGAATGATTGTATGTGTGTGTGTTGGATTGGCCTAATCACACATACACAGTCTCAATCGAATCATATCAAGTTTCTACTCTTAATCCTTTAACTGTGATTAGGAAGAATGATTGAGCCTTGCCTTCTAAGGGAGTTAAGATGTGCTGCATTATAATTGAAATACTGTGGTTACTAAAATAATTGTTTACTGAATCGCAGCAGTTAACATTGTGTCAGATTGTAACCAAAACTGGATTGCCACTCTTCAGCAGCCGTTCTTGCTTTCCAACAGTCTTCCTTTTTCCTCCTGATCTCATTTTCTGCATCCCTCCCATCCCCCCCTCCAGCTGCACCACTCTGCTGCAGAGAGAGAAAGAGACTGAGAGAAAGGGAAAGGGAGATTGCTCAGTGAAGGACATTTTGTGCTTTCTATTTAAAGTCATTATACGCCATACAGTGTCATTTTGTCATCATGTACATGACAAGAAGAAATATTTCCTTTGTGTCACTTTGAGCCATATATCAAGAGATTCTTTGTTTCCCAGCGGTCTATAAACATATGCTCTGTTTTGAACAACATTTCATTAATGTGCAAATGTGTGTCTGTGTGACCATCATGTCCCTTCTTTCCTGTGACCTCATTTATCCCCCCAGTTTTGTCTTGTTTGTTTTTTTAGCTCGTTTTTTTTTCTCTTGCCACCATTGCCAGCTCGCAGGCAGCAGGGTGGGATGCGAGCAAGCAAGGTAGGATGTGTTACCATAGCAACAAGCTGACTCACTGGCAGGATTGTGCCATTTTCCACTGAGCCACAGGGGGGCCATAGCAGATGCAGCCACTGTGCTGCAATGGCTGTGTGCTTTTGTTGTTATTGGGAGGACAGGAAACACCCCTGTTTTGAGAAAATAGTTCATCCTCAGACCTGGGGTGGCTGATGATGGAGAAAGAGGAGGGGGAGAGGGTGATCATGGCCGCTTTTATATATAAGCTTTCATCGACACTGCCCTGTTTGTTTTGCCTTCCCCTATTTCACCAAACCTGTGTCCATGATTTGTATATTGACTCATATATAGGCTTAGATTAATCAATGTCCCATTAAATTCAGGAACAGTCTTTTGATGTCTTTTTCTTCATTTTCTTGTTGCTTGTTTTCCTGGTTGACCTGTTTATTTTGGATTAATGTGGCTTGTGAATACTGTGATTTTTTTGTTTTACTACTTTTAGATTTGTTCATGTGGACAAACAAAAATTATATACTGTAGGTAATATACCTATATTATATAATTTAAACCACAATGCATTGGCGTTATATATTAAACAATAAAGCAGTTGCTGCTCTGCTTTGTCTAATAAGCTTGACGCTCTCACAAAGACACACATCAGCTGTGAAAAACACAGGGTCACAGAGCAAAGACTCATTAATAAGGCATAGATTTGTATCAGGGCATCGCCTTGAGGCCCCCTGCTGTTGCTATGAGGGTAGTGGTGCAGTGCAGTATTTTGGTTGTGATTGGTGTTTGCAGGGATCCCCAAGTCTTCATTTCCCTCAGCCATGTTTTGGTTCAGGCTGTAGTGATTGTACTTACAGTGTTATATATGCTTCTGTTTGGGAGTTGATTTTTAAATCCACTTTATAACATACAATGCTGCTGCTAAAAATGATCACATGACTGGATATATTTATGTTAAATCAACTGAGGTACTACTGCTTCTTTCTTTCTTTCTTTCTTTCTTTCTTTCTTTCTTTCTTTCTTTCTTTCTTTCTTTCTTTCTTTCTTTCTTTCTTTCTTTCTTTCTTTCTTTCATGACTTTGATCCCTCGTAGTACATCCCTCAAGTACAGTGATGCTAAAATAAAGTTTTCCTGAAGTTCTCTCTCTCTCTCTCTCTCTCTCTCTCTCTCTCTCTCTGTTTTCTATTATTTATATGTTGTCACAGTATTATGCTGACTGGAGGCTGACATAGATCAAACAACACATAACTGTTTCCACATTGCTAAAATTTGATAGTTATGTCCACACAGCATAGTTTTGTTTTTGTCTAATCATGAGGGAATTTATTATCAATAAACATAAATTCATACTCTATGAATCACCACACAAAATCACAACTAAATTTGTTGTGAACCACATGGTAAGTATGTTGCTGTTGTACTTCCCAAAGCCAGGATCTGTATGCTGACCACCAGTCTAACTGACATCCTTTCTCTCTTGTTTTTCTCTTTCATGTGTCCCCCTTGTTGCCTGGTGCTTTTCCTGTTTCCTTCCCAACTCTTGTTAAATCCTGGCTCAACAAATAAGGTAAGAAAAAGTTTTCATTCATATCACATCACAGATTACAGATGTACTGACAACTGATCAACACACTTCATCACCACGCATAAACAGAAATCAACCACAAGCATAACAGTGATCTTTCACAGTGTCTAAACAGTATGCACTGGCACTAAGTCAAGTGGTTCATCAGATTTTCCACAAGCGTCACATCTGTTCACATACCTTACAAAACATCTATCATCACTTGCTTCAATCAGGTGTTGATGAAAAGCCATTTGTTGACAGCACATCATGTGTGGCTTAGTGCTCAAAATTTGATGAGATGAGTTTTTTTTTATACTGGCTATACTACACAAAGTATAATTTAGATAACGGATAATTCAATGTTAATATTAGTCTGGTTATTGAATTATGAGTTATATATTTAGATCTAATCTTTAATCTGAGAATCTGAGGCTCCTTTGTACATATGCTCTTATTCAGTGAATGTACATTTGAGCATTTATTAAGTTTGACAGCTCTCCCTACTAACAGCCTTGTGTGGCTTAAGGAAAGTATTAGTGGGGAATAACAGCTGCTAAATTACCTTAAGTCTGAATAAAGTTGCAGTGATTGTACTGTCCAGCATTGTATCTTGGATTTTAAATTGTGTTTTGGTGTTCTGGACTACCATCCACTTTATATAATACATCATAAAGTATTGCATTATACTTAAAAGTTTACCAGTTAGGTAAAGAAAGTACAACACAAGTAACAGTACATGAAAATACTGTACATAAAATGCAAGGTATGTGACACAATAATAGCATGTTAAGAGGACATTATAAGCCTACCCACCTACAATATTATAACATATCACAGGACACTGTTAAACAATTAAAGACCATATTTAGACCATACTGTATACTGTATGTTGTTTTTCACATACACTATTGCCAGTTTATTAGGTGCAGACTAATTCAATCCTACTGTCATGAAGGTTATGATGTTGTTTTGTTGAAACTGTTTTAGAGAAGTGTTGATCCAATGGTATGATAATTACAGCCTACCTAATACTGTAGCTTACCCTCACTGATATAAATAGGGTGGACAACATAATAGAAACACCTGTCAATATAACACAATACAATTCATTAGCATTCCAAACTGCAGACTCCAAAATGACCTTACAGTTCAATCAGAACCTCTCTAAAACAGTTTTGAATATTATAACCTAGAATGTATTACATTTATTAGTACTATTGTAACTGTGTTAGTCTTAGCTAAGTTGACCTAATAAATAGAAGTGTAACTGAGGTAAGACTAAAAATAACTTGTAATGCAGACTGACACCATCACAACACTTTAGCTTTAAAACATACCATACAACTGATTTAACACACAAACATCTAACATAGTCAAAACCTAAACTGATCTGATACAGGCTAGGCTACTACCTAAAAATATGTATCAGCTGCACAGTTGTTTTCATGTTGAGCAATGACTGTATGAAAATTGGCTTTGCCAGTGTGATTAGCACTGTCACCTCACAAGTTCAAATCTACTAGATAGCTTTTTGTGAAGTATGTCTGCCTGTCTATGTTGGTGTAAATGTATGTGTTGTGTGTTTGCCCTGTGACAAACTGGTGATCTGTCCTGTGTGCAGCAGGATAGGCTCCAGTCTACACAGGAGAAGACGGTATGGAAAATATAAATATGCATCTTCAGCACATTGTACTGTAGTTCAATACCTGAGAGTGAAAATATGTGGCTTAACATGAAATTTGTGTGAATCATGAAATGCATGTGTGCTTCTGACCATTTACATCAGAATTACACTTTGTTTACGTTTCATGATGTTTACAAATTTGAACCCTGGAAATATCATGCCAGGACAAGTGAAATGAAATGAAAATATTACTTCATAATTTAATCCCAAATTATGCAGTTATCTAATATCTGAATGTTGCTTTTCCTTTCACTGATAAAACAGAAGTATAACGTTAACATGATATATTTAAAATGTATCCAAATTTTAATATTCTATGCCTGGCAATATATTATTGAGCTAATATTTTATTTATTCACCACCAATACCCTGTGTTGTGTGTGTCCATTAAAATTTGCGCTTCTGGCTACTCCTGTGTTTATTCCTGTATTCAGTAAGAGATAGTGTTGTCTTCAGTGAGGCAGTCTGCCTCTCCAGCAGCATGCAGCAGCAGCACATGGCCGCCTGTGTGGCGCTGTCCACACATGTGGTGCTGAAAGCAGCTCCAGCGCTCTCCCCCTCCCTCTCGCTGCTTCTCACACTGTCACTCCACGTCTCCCTCTGTCGCCCACCTACATCTAGAGCAGATGACTACTGAATACTTTTGATATTTTTGTCATATGTTAATTTGCATATTTTGTAATAGATTCTTATTACTATTTGCACCATCGAATTTATGCGTTTAGAGCTTTATTATGTTTGTTGCAAGCCGCGGGATGTTGCATAAATATGGCGCATGGTCTGATTGTTCGCGACCCTGACCAAACTATGAAGTACGTGTGTGTGTGTGTGTGTGTGTGTGTGTGTGTGTGTGTGTGAGAGAGAGAGAGAGAGAGAGAGAGAGAGAGAGAGAGAGAGAAATGGGAGTAAACGCCTTCCCACACCATCTGCGCCCCCCTCCCTTTTCATTTGCTCTACAGACCTCCATACGGGTATTTTACGTTGCTGATGACAGAATTATTTCTCTGACGCCGCTTGAGGGTTTCTAAGACGTAATGACGCACATACGCAGGCTGCATTGGCTTTCTCTGGCCACAGGAAGGCAACGAAGAGCCTTTTCAGCCACGAAGGGATGTGCATACATGCAGGTGCATACAGCCGAGAGGAGGTTGATTAACACAAAGCGCTATATGAGTGATCATATAATGATCATTCAGTTATTTATAAGACTATGTACTGAGTCCTCTATTATTATAATATATATACAATTATAACGTATTGTTTAGTCTTAATATTTATATTGAAAACCTCGGATACACATTAAAAAACATTTACAGGGGATGGGAATAATTAAATGAATAATGATATTTCATATGATAGAGTCACAATCACCAGGATGATTTCTCTATGGATCATACTTCATACTACGTCACTGTTATGTAGACGTTTACTGATGCTAGGATTGGTGGAAATAGGTATCTCTGTCCACCAATGAGATTCAGAGCTGTACAAAGAGATCTACTCCCTCTCGTCGAGCAGCTTCAGCGTCGTAACCATCACTATGTTCTGTACGGGGGGAGAGGGATGCATATGCAGACACAAAGCATGACTGTTATATATGAGGACGCATCTACACTGGATTATAGACCATCTTTTCTTAATCACTTAAGAAGTTGGGACTGGAGTGAAAAGATATGGGATTTATTGAACGAGGAATAATGTGGAAAAAATTGCCAGCATGGCAAGTGTTTTTGTGGTGGCATCACTTCTTTCTTTTGTGGAGTACAATAGACGGACAGACTCGCTACAGCATCCCGGAGGAACTGAAACAGGGTTCTGTGGTAGGAAATTTAGCCAAAGATCTGGGTTTGGTTGTATCTGAACTGTATCGACGTAAATTGCGGATAACCTCGGAGGCTGGTAAGCAGTATTTTAATGTGGACTTGGGGAAGGGAGAACTGGTGGTGATTGATAGGATAGACAGGGAGGAACTGTGTGGACAAAGACCGTCATGTCTGTTACCTTTGGAACTAGTCATAGATAACCCCCTACAGCTGCATAGAGTCGAAATTGAAATACAGGATACAAATGATAATTCACCTAGTTTTCTGACGAAAGAGAAAGTGGTGAAAATCGCAGAGCTAGTAAATCCAGGCGCGAGATTTCCTTTAGAAAGTGCACAGGATCCTGATGTCGGTACCAATTCTGTACGCTCTTACCTCATAAGCAAAAATGACAATTTCAAATTGACTGTTAAAACCCTGAAAGACGGAAGAAAAATCCCCGAATTGGTCCTGGAAAAACCACTTGATAGAGAAAAGCTGCCATTACACACTCTCATCCTCACCGCTGTAGATGGCGGAGACCCGGTTCGCTCCGGTACATCTGAAATTACAGTTATTGTACTTGATATCAATGATAATGCACCACAATTTGAGAGACAGGTATATGAGGCTAATGTCAGCGAGAAGGCAACACCTGGAACTGAAATATTGCAAGTTAAAGCTACAGATGCAGACGAAGGACTGAATGGAGAAATTGAATATTTTTTTGCAGAGCAAACTGCGGATTTGATTTTATCATTATTTGACATTAAGCCATCTACTGGAGCTATTGTTGTCAAAGGAATTTTAGACCATGAAACGAACTCCTTACATAGATTTGACATAACTGCTAAAGACAAAGGTAATCCTGAGATGGATGGGCATTGTGCCGTTGAGATTAAAGTAGTTGATATTAACGATAACATTCCTGAAATAATTGTAACGTCTTTAACAACACCTGTTCCAGAAGATTCTGCAGTCGGAACAGTTATTGCACTGATAAGTGCAAAAGACCCAGATTCAGGTGACAATGGCAAAGTCACATTAAAGGTGTCTTCCAGGTCCCCCTTCAAGTTAAATCCATCGGTCTCTAACCATTACTCTTTAGTGACAAATGGGCCACTTGACCGTGAAAAGAATGGCCAGTATAGTGTCAAGATAAGTGCTACTGATTCTGGAAAGCCACCATTAACCAGTGAAAAAGTAATACTTGTTGAACTGTTAGATGTAAATGACAACCCACCAGTTTTCTCCCAACCTTCTTATGTAATTTATGTAAAAGAGAACAATCCTCCTGGGAAACTTTTGTGCTCAGTATCAGCAACTGATCCTGATTCAGGTGAAAACGCCAAAGTCTCTTACTCTATACTGGACTCCAAAGTGCAGGACGTTTCTGTCTCATCTTATGTTTACATCAACTCAGATAACGGCAGCATCTACAGCATGCACTCGTTTGACTATGAGAAACTGAAGGTGTTTCAGATTCAGGTTCAGGCAAAGGATCAGGGCTCTCCGTCTCTCAGCAGCAACGCCACTGTCCATGTTTTTATCCTGGACCAGAACGACAATGCCCCCGCTGTTATTTACCCCTCCTCCGCTGCCCCGGGCTCCCTCTCTCATCAGAGGATGCCACGCTCCGCTAAAGCGGGTCACCTGGTTACTAAGGTGACGGCCGTGGACGCTGACTCGGGCCATAACGCCTGGATCTCCTACAAACTGGCGGAGGCCACAGACGCCTCTCTGTTCACCGTCAATCTGTACACAGGGGAGGTGAGGACTAAACGCGCTGTGTCCGAGCAGGACGACTCCTCTCAGAGGCTGCTTATAGAGGTCAAGGACGATGGGGAACCGGTCCAGTCCGCCACTCCCACTGTGTCCATCCTGCTGGAGGACGGCCTCCATGACCCGTCTTAGACCTCCGACACAAAGCAGCTGAGCCCAGCAAGAAAATGGGAGAATCACCCTTTATTGATTATCTCTCTGGCCTCGGTGTCCGTGCTGTCTCTGGTGACTTTTCTCATCTTAACGGTTAAATGCATGAGGAACAGCAGAAGCAGCGGTAGTTGCTGCCACGAGACGACCGACTTGATGATTACAAGACCCCAACAGAAACCTGCAGATTCAGCTCAACACTGACGGACCTAAAGTATGTGGAGGTCCGGGAGGAGACATGTTGTCTCAGAGTCCGTCCTTCAGGTCGTGTATGTCTCCGATGTCAGAGTACAGTGATTTCACTTTGATAAAAACCCCGCAGCACCCACTGACTTTAAGGAGTGATCAGTGTGTCTGATGCGTCTTTACCGACAGCACCTGGACCTTTGAGGCCAGCAGGTGAGCAGAGAGTTAAACATTCTATGTTTTTTTTTATTTTTTATATTTTGTATATATATGTTTTATTCTATTCTATCTATCTATCTATCTATCTATCTATCTATCTATCTATCTATCTATCTATCTATCTATCTATCTATCTATCTTATTTACAGCCTTTTTGAATAGTTCAGCACCACGTAGGTGGACAGCGACTCTACGTGGAAAGCAGGGAAGGTTACAGACTATCATCAAAGTATGATCTGCTGTCTTTTTTTTTTTTCAGGAAATAATAATAACTACATCAGTCCATATACCTGTTTGAAGATATTTAAAAGTAAATGCATATAATTGAATTAGCCAGGCATATTTTCTTTCTTTCTTTCTTTCTTTCTTTCTTTCTTTCTTTCTTTCCTTAAAATAATTCCCTTTGGTTAAAGTGAAGGAGAACAAACAGAATAGATGTTACGACTTTAAGAGCGAGTGAAGGAGAACAAACAGAATAGATGTTACGACTTTAAGAGCGTCGATCAGTTCCCCTCTCATTGGCTGGTAGATGTGGGTGCTGTGAACCAATAGGATTCAGAACTGTACAAAGCAATCTTGTCCCTGCCCCCATTCAGCCCCAGTGCTGTAACGCGTAGAATGCAAAGAGGTTGGGGAGAGACACAATGAGCATCTATTTTATAATATGAACATTTTATATTTGAGCTTAAAGACATGCTCGTTAACTGTGGATTTTTTTCTATTGGAATAACATCTGCGATGGTGGATCTCAGCATTGTTCTATACAATATGTCGATTGGAATTTATGTGTTATAACGGACCAAGGATGACAAAGAGAATAGGATACCGAGACTGGAGATGGCAGGCGCTTTGGTGGCATCATTTCTTTCTCTTGTGGAGTACAATAGACGGACAGACTCGTTACAGCATCACGGAAGAACTAAAACAGGGCTCTGTGGTAGGAAATCTAGCCAAAGATCTGGGTTTGGGACTAAGTGAGATTTTTAACCGTAAACTGCGTGTCGCCTCTCAGGCTGGTGTGCAGTATTTCAGTGTGGATGCGGGGAAGGGCGAGCTGGTGGTGAATGACAGAATAGACAGAGAGGCTTTATGTGGACAAAGCGCCAGCTGTGTGCTGCCTCTGCAGGTTGTAATTGAAGACCCATTACAACTTTTTCGTGTAGAGGTAGAAATACAAGACATTAATGATAATGCGCCGAGATTCCCATCAAATGAAATCACATTGGAGGTTGCAGAATCGACGGGTTTAGGGGTTCGTTTTCCTTTAGAGAGCGCCATAGACCCCGATGTAGGCAGTAATTCATTGAAGTCATACGCTCTCAGTAAAGATGAGTGTTTTAATATTCGAGTTAAAGAAGTTGCCGGTGGAAGAAAAGTCCCTGAATTGATTTTAACAAAAGCTTTAGACAGAGAGAAAAAAGCTGTTCATACGCTTTTACTTACAGCTCTAGATGGAGGCAACCCAGTGAGATCAGGTACTGCTCAGTTAAGTATTAAAGTCCTTGATATAAATGATAACGTTCCAGCTTTTGAGAAAACCTTGTATAAAGTATCTATCAGTGAAAATGCTGCAGAAGGTGCATTGATAGTACAAACAAAAGCGACAGATATGGACGATGGACAAAACGGAGAGATAGAATATTCATTTGGTGCTCACACATCAGATACTGTTCTCTCTGTTTTTAGTATTGATAATATATCGGGGAATATATTTCTTAAAGGAAAACTAGATTTCGAAACAATTCCAAATTATGAGTTAGACATAAGTGCAAAAGACAAAGGCAGTCCGAGAATGGAGGGGCATTGTACTGTGCATGTTGAAGTTTTGGATGTCAACGATAATGCTCCAGAAATAATACTTACCTCTCATCCAAAACCAGTGCGAGAAGACTCACCTAATGGCACAGTAGTAGCTTTAATAAGTGCCCGAGATCTTGACTCTGCTGTTAACGGTAAAGTAACATTGCACCTACCCAAAAAATCCAAATTTGCCCTAAAACCATCTTTTTCTGATAACTACGCACTGGTTACCAGTGGTGTTTTAGATCGGGAGAATGTCTCAGAGTATAATATTGAGATAACAGCCACTGATTCAGGCTCTCCTCCTCTGTCCAGTAAGAAAATTATACCTGTCAGCATCACTGATGTGAATGACAACCCTCCTTTATTCACTCAGCCCTCCTATAATGTATATTTAAAAGAGAATGGAGTAGCAGGTTCTATACTGTACTCAGTATCAGCGTCTGACCTGGATTTTGGTGAAAACGCCAAAGTCTCTTACTCTATACTGGACTCTAAAGTGCAGGACGTTTCTGTCTCATCTTATGTTTACATCAACTCAGATAACGGCAGCATCTACAGCATGCACTCGTTTGACTATGAGAAACTGAAGGTGTTTCAGATTCAGGTTCAGGCAAAGGATCAGGGCTCTCCGTCTCTCAGCAGCAACGCCACTGTCCATGTTTTTATCCTGGACCAGAACGACAATGCCCCCGCTGTTATTTACCCCTCCTCCGCTGCCCCGGGCTCCCTCTCTCATCAGAGGATGCCCCGCTCCGCTAAAGCGGGTCACCTGGTTACTAAGGTGACGGCCGTGGACGCTGACTCGGGCCATAACGCCTGGATCTCCTACAAACTGGCGGAGGCCACAGACGCCTCTCTGTTCACTGTCAATCTGTACACAGGGGAGGTGAGGACTAAACGCGCTGTGTCCGAGCAGGACGACTCCTCTCAGAGGCTGCTTATAGAGGTCAAGGACGACGGGGAACCGGTCCAGTCCGCCACCGCCACTGTGTCCATCCTGCTGGAGGACGGCCTCCATGAGCCCGTCTTAGACCTCCGACACAAAGCAGCTGAACCCAGCAAGAAAAATGGGAGAATCACCCTTTATTTGATTCTCTCTCTGGCCTCGGTGTCCGTGCTGTCTCTGGTGACTTTTCTCATCTTAACGGTTAAATGCATGAGGAACAGCAGAAGCAGCGGTAGTTGCTGCACGAGACGGACCGACTATGATGATTACAAGAACCCCAACAGAAACCTGCAGATTCAGCTCAACACTGACGGACCTATAAAGTATGTGGAGGTCATGGGAGGAGACATGTTGTCTCAGAGTCAGTCCTTCAGGTCGTGTATGTCTCCGATGTCAGAGTACAGTGATTTCACTTTGATAAAACCCAGCAGCACCACTGACTTTAAGGAGGTGATCAGTGTTCTTGATGCGTCTTTACCGGACAGCACCTGGACCTTTGAGAGCCAGCAGGTGAGCAAAAACAACCATACGCTTTAATAATAGAGACAAAAAAAATAACTGCCATTTCACAGAAAATGCTAAATTGTAGACTATTTTTTGAAAGTCAACTGTGCAAACAAGGAACATTTATCTAAGTTTCTATCCATCTGTCTGACTGGCTGTTTGGTTTGTCTGCCTGTCAACAGTCAGCCATGTGTCGGTTCGTCTGCTTGTCTTTCTTCCATTCGGTTCACTCCAATATACAGTGCTTTCATCACAAGTTTTCGCAATGACTGTTTTATCTTTGCTGTGTTAAATGTGCAATAAATGTATTTAGTGATGTTTAAAATTGGTTTGTTGAAGACGTGCATCAATTTAGTTTTCCACGTACACAACTGAACATTTCAGCACCATGAGAGCGGACAGCGAAGCAGCCACGGCCATGTAATGTCAAAACAGCCTCTGCACAAATATAATGACAATGGACAATCTGTTCCCACTGTTACTTTTTTTATGATTTCACAGTTTGTGCGATGCGAAATTTATTTTTATGCTTTCAATTAGTTCAATGTACATCATTTGATATTCAGTGATATTAGTCCTAATCATCCCAGATGAAAACTCACGAAGAGAAGAGATGCTGCGTCTTTAAGAGTGTAGATCAGTTTCTCTCTTATTGGATGTTGGAAGTGGATGCTGTGCACCAATAGGATTCAGAACTGTACAAAGCAATCTCTTCCCTGCCCCCATACAGCCTTAGCGCTCTAACACTGAATGCAAAGAGCTCGAGGAAAGACGGCGATGAGCTCGTATTTTTTAGAATTTAAACATATCTGTTTTAGCTTACAGCCATGTTTAAACATTGTGGATTTTATTTCTTGGGAGTATTTTCTATTATCATGGATTCCAATGTTGTTATAAACAGGATCTCGATTGGAATTAATGTATTATAACGGACCAAGGATGACAAAGAGAATAGGATACCGAGACTGGAGATGGCAGGCGCTTTGGTGGCATCATTTCTTTCTCTTGTGGACTACAATAGAGGGGCAGACCCGTTACAGCATTCCGGAGGAATTGAAACAGGGCTCTGTGGTAGGAAATCTAGCCAAAGATCTGGGTTTGGGACTGTCAGATATTTTTGACCGTAAAATGCGTGTCGCCTCTGAGGCTGGTGAGCAGTATTTTAGTGTGGATGCGGGGAAGGGCGAGCTGGTGGTGAATGACAGAATAGACAGAGAGGCTTTATGCGGACAAAGCGCCAGCTGTGTTCTACCTCTGCAAGTAGTTGTTGAAAACCCTTTGCAGTCTCATCGAATTGAAGTGGAAATAAGAGACACAAATGATAATTCTCCGAGTTTTCCTACACAGGAAATTAATCTTAAAATACCAGAATCAGTAGGAATTGGCAAACGTTTTCCTTTGGAGAGTGCAGAAGACCCAGATGTAGGAAGCAATTCTTTGAAAACCTACTCTCTAAGCAAAAACGAGCATTTTTCACTCAAATTTAAAGACACAAAAAATGGTAAAGCTGTGCCTGAATTAGCGTTAGAAAAGCCATTAGACCGAGAGAAAAATGCTCTCCATCAGCTGCTGTTGACAGCATTAGATGGTGGAAACCCGATCAAAACGGGGACGTGTACAATTATCGTTACTGTTCTTGATAATAACGACAATTTTCCAATATTCACTGACAATGAGTACAAAGTGTCTTTAAAGGAGAACAGCACAAAAGGAACATTTGTAATCAAACTTACAGCTACAGATGCAGATGATGGTCTTAATGGTGAAGTTAAATATTCTTTCGGGTCCCGCACTCCAGACTTCGTGTTATCAACATTTGATATCAATGACAGAACAGGAGAAATCGTATTAAAAGGAGCGTTAGATTATGAAAGTTCTAGATCATACATTATCGATATAACTGCTAAAGATAAAGGCATCCCAGAAATGGAGGGTCACTGCCGTGTACAGCTGGACGTAGAGGACATAAATGACAATGCTCCAGAAATAGTGCTCACTTCAAAACCCAGTCCAGTGCGCGAGGACGCACCAAGTGGCACAGTAGTTGCTTTGATCAGTGCACGAGACCTTGACTCCGGTGACAATGGTAGAGTGACTCTACGGCTTTCCAAAGGTTCTCCTTTCACCCTGAAACCGTCGTTTTCTAACAATTACGAATTGGTCACCAGTGGTCTTTTAGACCGAGAGAGTTTCTCAGAGTATAATGTTGAAATAAAAGCCACTGATTCAGGCTCTCCTCCTCTGTCCAGTAAGAAAATTATACCTATCAGCGTCACTGATGTGAATGACAACCCTCCTTTATTCACTCAGCCCTCCTATAATGTATATTTAAAAGAGAATGGAGTAGCAGGTTCTATACTGTACTCAGTATCAGCATCTGACCTGGATTTTGGTGAAAACGCTAAGTTCTCGACTCTATTACTGGACTCTAAAGTGCAGGACGTTTCTGTCTCTTCTTATTGTTACATCAAACTCAGATTAACGGCAGCATCTACAGCATGCACCGTTTGACTATGAGAAAATGAAGGTGTTTCAGATTCAGTTCAGGTCACAAGGATCACGGGCTCTCCGTCTCTCAGCAGCAAGCCACTGTTCCATGTTTTATCCTGGACCAAGAACGACAAATGCCCCCGCTGTTATTTACCCCTCCTCCGCTGCCCCGGGCTCCCTCTCTCATCAGAGGATGCCACCTCCGCTAAGCGGGTCACCTGGTTACTAGGTGACGCGCGTGGACGCTGACTCGGGCCATAACGCCTGGATCTCTACAAACTGGCGGAGGCCACAGACGCCTTCGTTCACCGTTAATCTGTACACAGGGGTGGTGAGGACTAAACGCGCTGTGTCCGAGCAGGACGACTCCTCTCAGGGCTGCTTATAGAGGTCAAGGACGACGGGGAACCGGTCCAGTCCGCCACCGCCACTGTGTCCATCCTGCTGGAGGACGGCCTCCATGAGCCCGTCTTAGACCTCCGACACAAAGCAGCTGAGCCCAGCAAGAAAAATGGGGAATCGCCTTATTTGATTTCTCTTTGGCCTCGGTGTCCGTGCTGTCTCTGGTGACTTTTCTCATCTTAACGGTTAAATGCCGAGGAACAGCAGAAGCAGCGGTAGTTGCTGCACGAGACGGACCGACTATCGATTGATTACAAGAACCCCAACGAAACCTGCAGATTCAGCAACACATAGTCATCACGATTCCCCTCATCCGCACAATGCAACCTCTCGAATTCCGCTGCTCCTCAGGACATACATCTAGCGTCAGAAAACACACTGACGTCGCCCGTAAACTACAAGTACGAAGGAGGTCCTGGAGGAGACATGGTTGTCTCAGAGTCAGTCATCAGTCGTGTATGTCTCCGATGTCAGGTTCCAGTGATTTCACTGTTTGATTAAAACCCCAGCAGCACCATGATCTTAAGGAGGTGATCAGCTGTCTTGATGGCGTCTTTTACCGGACCGCACCTGGACCTTTGCGAGCCAGCAGGTGAGCCGAAGCGTAAATAACATTTCTATGTGCTTCTTTCGTTTGTTGTCACAAAATTTTACTTGTTTCTGGGGGTTTTCTGTTCAAATGTATAGTTTTTTAGAGTAGCGGTAGGTGTACCTAGTAATAGACCGTGCGCTTTTAATCACATGGTTTGTGTCACAACATTATTATTTTAATGTGTGTGACTACCGCTGTGACTTGACATCTAAAATGATATTTTCTAAGGGAAAAGGAAAGACTATTAATATATAATCTAATCATAATAATAATAATAAAAAAGGTGAAAATGTTCACTTTTCACAATTTCACAAGTGTTTTAGCTCACGTGTAGAAGTTCAGCATACTCAGACATTCCAAATGTAGCCTGCTGCTTCAGCAAATTTAACTTTTTCCAATTTAAATTGACTCTTTAGTTGCTGAGGATCTGTTGTGTGACTGAATGATTGTCTGATTCAAACAGGGACGTTAAATACATAACGTTTTAATTTACTCTTGGCACATCGTTGAAATCTAATGATGCCTTTAGTTTCATTTGTTTAAATTTGAATTTCATTTTTAGACACCTCACAGCATTGATGTGAGAGTAGTTCTAAGTATTGAAGTATGAATAATATTTGCAAGAATTGTTTTTAAAAAAATCCAAATGAAGAGACCACATTGGTCAAAATTTTAATAAACTTGTCCAATTTTATGTGATTACTCATTGGAATAAGCGCCCTATGGTGTCATTTCATATATTTCTGAGTTGCAGTGGGGGACTGGACTACATTGCTGTTTCGATTTGATTGGATGCAGGGTAGATGCTGTGCACCAATAGCATTAGGAGTTATACAAAGAGATCTACTCCCTCCCCCATCCTCCTCACCACTGTAGCCAGTACATTGCTTAGAGCCCGAGATGAGAGGAGGATGCGCTTAAACACTCAGAATAAATAATATACATGTTAATGTGCATCTCCTGGTGCACAAATATGGGCATTTTTGGAGTACAGCAAGTTCATCGTTGTTGGATTTTCACGTCGACCTCCTTGTTGTGAACAATATTTCGATGGGGAATAACATATTCTAACGGACCAGGCATGACAAAGAGAAAGGGATACCGAGACTGGAGATGGCAGGCGCTTTGGTGGCATCATTTCTTTCTCTTGTGGAGTACAATAGACGCCCAGACTCGCTACAGCATCCCGGAGGAGCTAGAAATGGGCTCTATGGTTGGAAATTTAGCCAAAGATCTGGGTTTAGGACTATCAGATATTTTTGACCGTAAGCTGCGTGTCGCCTCTGAGGCTGGTAAGCAGTATTTCAGTGTGGACGCGGGGAAGGGCGAGCTGGTGGTGAATGACAGAATAGACAGAGAGGCTTTATGCGGACAAAGCGCCAGCTGTGTTCTACCTCTGCAGGTTGTAATAGAGAACCCACTACAGTTACACCGGATCGAAGTGGAAATAAGAGACGTAAATGATAATGCTCCTAGTTTTCTCAAAAGCGACCATATAATAGAAATAGCTGAATCCACCGTTGTAGGTGTGCGTTTTCCCTTAGAGAGTGCAGAGGATCCCGATGTTGGGAGCAATGGATTGAAGACGTATACTCTAAGCAAAGATGATTGCTTCACTTTAAAAGTTAAAGAAATTGAAAATGGACGAAAAATACCTGAATTGGTATTAAATAAATCACTAGATCGGGAGAAAAAAGCCATTCACAACTTATTTCTTACTGCTATGGATGGAGGCAATCCAGTCAAGTCTGGAACTGCAAAAATAACTGTAAATGTGCTTGATATTAACGACAATGTACCATTGTTTGAAAATGCTTTTTATAAGGTTGCTGTTCAGGAAAACAGTGCAAATGGCTCTTTTGTAATCACAACAAAAGCAACCGACATAGATGAAGGTCCAAATGGAGAAATTGAGTACTCGCTTGGTATACACACACCGCCATCAGTGCTGGCATTATTTCATATAGATGCCGTGACGGGAGATATATCTTTGAAAAACCAGCTAGACTACGAGGCTCAAGCCTCATATCGAATAGACATAAGTGCAAAAGATAAAGGCTTGCCTAAAATGGAGGGTCACTGCAGTGTGCAGGTGGATGTCTTAGATGTAAATGATAACGCCCCAGAAATTGTGCTCACTTCCAAACCAATTTCCGTGCCTGAAGACTCTCGCAGTGGGACAGTGGTGGCTTTACTCAGCGTCCGTGACCTTGATTCTGGTGATAACGGTAAAGTGACTCTACAACTACAACGTTCTCCCTTTACCCTGAAACCATCCTTTTCTAATAACTACGCACTGGTTACCAGTGGTCCTTTGGACCGAGAGAGTTTCTCAGAGTATAATATTGAGATAACAGCCACTGATTCAGGCTCTCCTCCTCTGTCCAGTAAGAAAATTATACCTGTCAGCATCACTGATGTGAATGACAACCCTCCTTTATTCACTCAGCCCTCCTATAATGTATATTTAAAAGAGAATGGAGTAGCAGGTTCTATACTGTACTCAGTATCAGCGTCTGACCTGGATTTTGGTGAAAACGCTAAAGTCTCTTACTCTATACTGGACTCTAAAGTGCAGGACGTTTCTGTCTCATCTTATGTTTACATCAACTCAGATAACGGCAGCATCTACAGCATGCACTCGTTTGACTATGAGAAACTGAAGGTGTTTCAGATTCAGGTTCAGGCAAAGGATCAGGGCTCTCCGTCTCTCAGCAGCAACGCCACTGTCCATGTTTTTATCCTGGACCAGAACGACAATGCCCCCGCTGTTATTTACCCCTCCTCCGCTGCCCCGGGCTCCCTCTCTCATCAGAGGATGCCCCGCTCCGCTAAAGCGGGTCACCTGGTTACTAAGGTGACGGCCGTGGACGCTGACTCGGGCCATAACGCCTGGATCTCCTACAAACTGGCGGAGGCCACAGACGCCTCTCTGTTCACTGTCAATCTGTACACAGGCGAGGTGAGGACTAAACGCGCTGTGTCCGAGCAGGACGACTCCTCTCAGAGGCTGCTTATAGAGGTCAAGGACGATGGGGAACCGGTCCAGTCCGCCACCGCCACTGTGTCCATCCTACTGGAGGACGGCCTCCATGAGCCCGTCTTAGACCTCCGACACAAAGCAGCTGAGCCCAGCAAGAAAAATGGGAGAATCACCCTTTATTTGATTCTCTCTCTGGCCTCGGTGTCCGTGCTGTCTCTGGTGACTTTTCTCATCTTAACGGTTAAATGCATGAGGAACAGCAGAAGCAGCGGTAGTTGCTGCACGAGACGGACCGACTATGATGATTACAAGAACCCCAACAGAAACCTGCAGATTCAGCTCAACACTGACGGACCTATAAAGTATGTGGAGGTCCTGGGAGGAGACATGTTGTCTCAGAGTCAGTCCTTCAGGTCGTGTATGTCTCCGATGTCAGAGTACAGTGATTTCACTTTGATAAAGCCCAGCAGCACCACTGACTTTAAGGAGGTGATCAGTGTTCTTGATGCGTCTTTACCTGACAGCACCTGGACCTTTGAGAGCCAGCAGGTGAGCAGTGACAGTTTCGATGTTCCCATCATAGTTTGTTAAATTCCCATATTATTCATACAGTGTGTTTTGATGCTTTTAGTTTTTGTCGTCTGATAATCGTGTTTGATGGTACAAACTGAAAGCTGGATTACTGTGGTATTGTTTTATGTACACTTAGTTTCAGTTTGTTGTTATTAATTGCGCAAGAATTTCAATTTATTCATCAATACCTTCCTATTTCCCTGCTTCAGCAACTCGGAATGGCAAAAAAAAGAAAAAAGAAAAAAACAATAAATAACCAAAACAATAATTTTGTGTATTATGATGTTGGTTACCGTTTCACTTTTTTTACTATATAAAAAAACATGGTGCTTTCTCACCCAAAGAACAATTTTAACCTTTCATACATGTCTTGTTACAGGGTTTTGTGTTATATTTGGTTTCCTTCTGTTAATCTGCTGCATATCTTTTTTCTTGGGAGGGACGTTTCCTTCGATTGTACACATTGTATTAGCAACACTAGAAGTATAAGATGGATCTCGTGTTCATCACACACAGCATCTTGGCCGATTCTCATAAGCGCCACTGTGACTTTAAAATCCCTGCTCACCCCCTTCCTATTGGGTGTTAGTGATGGAGTCTGTGCACCAATCGCGTACAGGTTTGTACAAAGAGATCTACCCCCTCCCCTTTGCAGCTTCAGCACTGTAAACGTTAACAATACAAAGAGCTGGACGACGATGGGTGATGGGTTCATATGTCGGAGCTAAAAAAGAAATCATTAATTGAAGATTCAGACATGGACAAAAATGATTTTTACGTTTTTATGGAAATAGCTAATGTTGCTTGGAACTGGATATTAACTCCGATTTGGTCGATGGGAAATAACATATTCTAACGGATAAGGGATGACAAAGAGAATGGGATGCCGAGACTGGAGATGGCAGGCGCTTTGGTGGCATCATTTATTTCTCTTGTGGAGTACAATAGACGCCCAGACTCGTTACAGCATCCCGGAGGAGCTGAAACAGGGCTCTGTGGTAGGAAATCTAGCCAAAGATCTGGGTTTAGGACTATCAGACATTTTTGACCGTAAGCTGCGTGTCTCCTCTGAGGCTGGTGAGCAGTATTTCAGTGTGGATGCGGGGAAGGGCGAGCTGGTGGTGAATGACAGAATAGACAGAGAGGCTTTATGTGGACAAAGCGCCAGCTGTGTTCTACCTCTGCAGGTTGTTCTTGAAAAACCTCTAAATTTACACCGGATTGAGGTAGAAATAAAAGATATTAATGATAATTCGCCTAGTTTTCATACAAAAGAACTGTCTTTAAAAATCTCTGAATCTGCAGCAGTGGGAAATCGTTTTCCCCTCGAGAGTGCAGAAGATTCTGACGTTGGCAGTAATTCAGTTAAATCCTATGTGTTGACTAAAAACGACTGTTTTACGTTGAAAATGAAGGAAGTGGAGGACGGGAAAACGGTCCCGGAGTTAGTGTTAGAGAAGCCCCTTGATCGAGAGAGGAAAGCAGTTTATCAGCTACGACTCACCGCATTGGACGGTGGAAACCCAGTCATGTCTGGTACCTCGCAGATCACAATCACAGTGCTTGATGCTAATGACAATTTTCCAGTTTTCGAAAAGAATATATATAAAGTTTCGTTATGGGAAAATACTGCAAAAGATACTTTTGTTACAAAAATTACAGCAACCGATGCTGACGAGGGTCCAAACGCAGAACTTAACTTCTCTTTTGGCTCGCGTACACCAGATTCAGTCTCCTCAGTATTTGAAATAAATCCATTAACAGGGGAAATACATTTGAAAGGAACGTTAGATTATGAAACCACCACGTCCTACAAAATAGAAATAACTGCAAAAGACAAGGGGCTTCCTGAAATGGAGAGCCACTGTCGTTTACAGATTGATGTCTTAGATGTTAATGATAACACTCCAGAAATTGTTCTCACCTCTGAACCGCAGCCGGTTCGCGAAGACGCACCAAGTGGAACAGTGGTGGCTTTGCTCAACGCACGTGACTCTGATTCCGGTAACAATAGCAAAGTGACACTGCAACTACCAAAAGGCTCTCCTTTCACTTTAAAACCCTCCTTTTCGAATAACTACGCACTGGTTACCAGTGGTCCTTTAGACCGAGAGAGTTTCTCAGAGTATAATATTGAAATAACAGCCACTGATTCAGGCTCTCCTCCTCTGTCCAGTAAGAAAATTATACCTGTCAGCATCACTGATGTTAATGACAACCCCCCTATGTTCACTCAGCCCTCCTATAATGTATATTTAAAAGAGAATGGAGTAGCAGGTTCTATACTGTACTCAGTATCAGCATCTGACCTGGATTTTGGTGAAAACGCTAAAGTCTCTTACTCTATACTGGACTCTAAAGTGCAGGACGTTTCTGTCTCATCTTATGTTTACATCAACTCAGATAACGGCAGCATCTACAGCATGCACTCGTTTGACTATGAGAAACTGAAGGTGTTTCAGATTCAGGTTCAGGCAAAGGATCAGGGCTCTCCGTCTCTCAGCAGCAACGCCACTGTCCATGTTTTTATCCTGGACCAGAACGACAATGCCCCCGCTGTTATTTACCCCTCCTCCGCTGCCCCGGGCTCCCTCTCTCATCAGAGGATGCCCCGCTCCGCTAAAGCGGGTCACCTGGTTACTAAGGTGACGGCCGTGGACGCTGACTCGGGCCATAACGCCTGGATCTCCTACAAACTGGCGGAGGCCACAGACGCCTCTCTGTTCACTGTCAATCTGTACACAGGGGAGGTGAGGACTAAACGCGCTGTGTCCGAGCAGGACGACTCCTCTCAGAGGCTGCTTATAGAGGTCAAGGACGACGGGGAACCGGTCCAGTCCGCCACCGCCACTGTGTCCATCCTGCTGGAGGACGGCCTCCATGAGCCCGTCTTAGACCTCCGACACAAAGCAGCTGAGCCCAGCAAGAAAAATGGGAGAATCACCCTTTATTTGATTCTCTCTCTGGCCTCGGTGTCCGTGCTGTCTCTGGTGACTTTTCTCATCTTAACGGTTAAATGCATGAGGAACAGCAGAAGCAGCGGTAGTTGCTGCACGAGACGGACCGACTATGATGATTACAAGAACCCCAACAGAAACCTGCAGATTCAGCTCAACACTGACGGACCTATAAAGTATGTGGAGGTCCTGGGAGGAGACATGTTGTCTCAGAGTCAGTCCTTCAGGTCGTGTATGTCTCCGATGTCAGAGTACAGTGATTTCACTTTGATAAAACCCAGCAGCACCACTGACTTTAAGGAGGTGATCAGTGTTCTCGATGCGTCTTTACCGGACAGCACCTGGACCTTTGAGAGCCAGCAGGTGAGCGAAAACCAACAGTAAACCCACTTTGTAATTTGTTATTGCTGTATAAAGTTTTTGTAACGTGCATATACTTAACTGCACACTGCTAACATGGTGTTTTCATATTGCTTATACAAGGTATGTTGCAAGTAATCAGTCACAAGCCTTTTCTACTCTCTCATTCTCTTTGCAGTGTTCACATTCTGTCATGTTATCAGTCCAAATTATTATTGTCAGTTTAACAATGATGTCATAACCTAATCATCTACGACAGCACATCAAAACTATTACATCCAGGACCGTGCTCGTGTACTTTTTGTTTGCAAATATTATTTGTTTCTACTACAAAGACGTACATTGAGTTCAGATTTTGCAGTTAACCATTTTCCTGCATTTTAGGATGCTGGAATTCTCCCTTTGTAATTGTATGAATGGCACCCTGTTTCAGCACCACACAGATGGACAGCTACACCCTGAATGGGTTTGCTAACAAGGCTTTAACAACTGCACAATACTATCACCTCGATTAAACATAACTACAAAGAAAGTGTTTGTTTTATCAAAAGTTCGAATAACCAAAACAATAAACTTGTAATCATATTTAATTTAATTTGCATTTTTTGGCCACATATAATAGCTGGCATCTTCTCAGTTCTTCTTCCACACTCTCAACACTTAGAGCCTGATTTCTTTAAGGGCTGCTGTCTCTTTAAAAGCACCCCCCGCCCATTTCTTATTGGAGGTTAGAGATGGATTTTTTGCACCAATGAAACGCAGAACTGTACAAAGAGATCTACTCCCTCCCCCATGCAGCCTAAAGCACCGCACACATTTTGATTGCATGGAGCTGGATGAGAGGGAGTGATGCTCTTATCCGAATTTAAAATAGAAAAATCTTATTTTGTTTTTGGCATGAAGCAATTTTGGATCTTTGTTTTGGGTTAATACTTTATGACAATGGATGGAAACTATCTGCTTTGCTATTACCTCAATGGGATATTATTATAACGGACCGGGGATGACAAAGACAATAGGATACCGAGACTGGAGATGGCTTGCTCTTTGGTGGCATCATTTCTTTCTCTTATGGAGTACAATAAACGCCCAGACCCGTTACAGCATCCCGGAAGAATTGAAACAAGGATCTGTGGTAGGAAATCTAGCCAAAGATCTGGGTTTGGGACTATCAGAGATTTTTGACCGTAAACTGCGTGTCGCCTCTGAGGCTGGTAAGCAGTATTTCAGTGTGGATGCGGGGAAGGGCGAGCTGGTGGTGAATGACAGAATAGACAGAGAGGCTTTATGCGGACAAAGCGCCAGCTGTGTGTTGACTCTGCAAGTAGTCATTGATAAACCGTTACAGTTGCACAGAGTTGAGGTTGAAATACAAGATATCAATGACAATTCCCCCAAATTCCCTTCGCAAGATATAATATTACAAATAGCAGAATCAACAGCGGCAGGTGCTCGTTTTCCTTTGGAGATCGCGCAAGATCTTGATGTCGGAGTGAATTCTGTAAGGTCCTATACCTTGAGTAAAGACGACTTTTTTAGTTTAAAGATAAAAGATGTATCCGGTGGGAGGAAAATCCCAGAACTTGTCTTGTCTAAATCTCTCGACAGAGAAAAAAAGCCTACACATCAGCTTCAGCTAACAGCTATAGACGGAGGAAATCCAGTGAAATCTGGGACCTCACAGATAACCATAAATGTGCTTGATAATAACGACAATTTTCCTGTATTTGAGAAAAATATTTACAAAGTTTCTATAAACGAAAACAGTGTACAAGGTGCATCTATCCTAAAACTGACAGCAAAAGATGTCGATGAAGGTCCTAATGGAGAGGTCGAATACTCATTTGGAACCCACACACCAGACATTGTCCTGTCTGTATTTGATATTGATTCAATAACCGGAGAAATAAGTCTTAAAGGGAAATTAGATTTCGAAACAAATGCAAATTACGAAATAGATATTTGCGCAAGAGACAAAGGAACTCCGAGAATGGAGGGGCACTGTACTGTCCATATTGAAGTGTTAGATGTTAACGATAATGCTCCAAATATATTTCTGACCTCCCAACCAAATTCTGTACCTGAGGATGCGCCAAGTGGTACCGTTGTAGCTTTGATCAGTGCCCGAGACCTTGACTCTGGTGATAACGGTAAAGTAACATTACATCTTCCCAAGGGTTCTCCTTTTAATCTGAAACCATCTTTTTCTGATAATTACGCACTGGTTACCAGTGGTCCTTTAGACCGAGAAAGTTTCTCAGAGTATAATATTGAAATAACAGCCACTGATTCAGGCTCTCCTCCTCTGTCGACTAAGAAAACGATAAATGTCAGCGTCACTGATGTGAATGACAACCCTCCTATATTCACTCAGCCCTCCTATAATGTATATTTAAAAGAGAATGGAGTAGCAGGTTCTATACTGTACTCAGTATCAGCGTCTGACGTGGATTTTGGTGAAAACGCTAAAATCTCTTACTCTATACTGGACTCTAAAGTGCAGGACGTTTCTGTCTCATCTTATGTTTACATCAACTCAGATAACGGCAGCATCTACAGCATGCACTCGTTTGACTATGAGAAACTGAAGGTGTTTCAGATTCAGGTTCAGGCAAAGGATCAGGGCTCTCCGTCTCTCAGCAGCAACGCCACTGTCCATGTTTTTATCCTGGACCAGAACGACAATGCCCCCGCTGTTATTTACCCCTCCTCCGCTGCCCCGGGCTCCCTCTCTCATCAGAGGATGCCACGCTCCGCTAAAGCGGGTCACCTGGTTACTAAGGTGACGGCCGTGGACGCTGACTCGGGCCATAACGCCTGGATCTCCTACAAACTGGCGGAGGCCACAGACGCCTCTCTGTTCACTGTCAATCTGTACACAGGGGAGGTGAGGACTAAACGCGCTGTGTCCGAGCAGGACGACTCCTCTCAGAGGCTGCTTATAGAGGTCAAGGACGACGGGGAACCGGTCCAGTCCGCCACCGCCACTGTGTCCATCCTGCTGGAGGACGGCCTCCATGAGCCCGTCTTAGACCTCCGACACAAAGCAGCTGAGCCCAGCAAGAAAAATGGGAGAATCACCCTTTATTTGATTCTCTCTCTGGCCTCGGTGTCCGTGCTGTCTCTGGTGACTTTTCTCATCTTAACGGTTAAATGCATGAGGAACAGCAGAAGCAGCGGTAGTTGCTGCACGAGACGGACCGACTATGATGATTACAAGAACCCCAACAGAAACCTGCAGATTCAGCTCAACACTGACGGACCTATAAAGTATGTGGAGGTCCTGGGAGGAGACATGTTGTCTCAGAGTCAGTCCTTCAGGTCGTGTATGTCTCCGATGTCAGAGTACAGTGATTTCACTTTGATAAAACCCAGCAGCACCACTGACTTTAAGGAGGTGATCAGTGTTCTTGATGCGTCTTTACCGGACAGCACCTGGACCTTTGAGAGCCAGCAGGTGAGCAGAAAAGACTAGTCTCGCTATAGATTTCATCATTCATTCTTGAGTTACATATTTTTTGTTCAGCCTGAAAGTGAAAATAAAAACACCTAATCTGAACTAATTTGATATATGACCTCAAATTTGTTCCGGATGAAATGTGATTGATATCTGGTCAGCCTAACCATTCATGAATTCTGTTGTTTGATTTCAGTACAATATAATGAAAACACTGAATTTATTTAGAGTTTAAAATTCAGTGTTTAAAACTGTCTGTGTGTCTATGTTTCATACAAGTTGTGAAAGGTGATGATTTGTATTATTATTATTTTTTTATGTGACATGGTATTGATCCCTTAAAACAGCAAATCCAGTAATTTGTTGTGAAAAAATAGGAAAAGTAAGATGTCTAAATGACTGCTTCTAATTAATATCATTTAATGAAAGCATGCACCACAAATATATTTCCATTTGTGATCAGACAAGTATATCTTCCAAATCAAAGCGTCTACCTATTTAATATATTAGCATTATGGTCATGTTTAGTTAGCAGAAATAATTTTAAAACAGGGCGCCAGTGGATTTGGGATTTGGAATTAAAATCATTGTATTTTTCATCTGCTGAATTTTTATTCAGTATTCAACAGGGACAATTATTACAGAAATGTGAACATCCCTCATATTGCATTTGTCAAAATTCAAAGCCACCTTGAGGGGGTGCAGTAGCTTCATGGGCATTGTTAGCGCTTTGTGATTGGACAGCAGAGATGGATGCTGTGAACCAATAGCATACTGAACTGTACAAAGAGATCTACTCCATCCCCCATTCAGTCTCACCACTGCAACCCTCACAGTGCACAGTGCTGGAGAGGAGATGCAATTATTCAAAGGCGTCCGGAATATACATTTCATTACCAAATATTTAAGGATTTATTCGTATTGGAGCGTTTATTCTGGCGATGGATTTGAATGTGGGGTTGTGTTGATGAATACCTAGATGGAAAATAACGTCTTCTAGCGGACCGGGGATGACAAAGACAATGGGATACCGAGACTGGAGATGGCAGGCGCTTTGGTGGCATCATTTCTTTCTCTTGTGGAGTACAATAGACGGACAGACTCGTTACAGCATCCCGGAGGAACTAAAACAGGGATCTGTGGTAGGAAATCTAGCCAAAGATCTGGGTTTGGGACTATCAGACATTTTTGACCGTAAATTGCGTGTCGCCTCTGAGGCTGGTAAGCAGTATTTCAGTGTGGATGCGGGGAAAGGCGAGCTGGTGGTGAATGACAGAATAGACAGAGAGGCTTTATGCGGACAAAGCGCCAGCTGTGTGCTGCCCTTACAGGTTGTGACAGAGAATCCACTACAGCTTCACCGGATAGAAATAGAAATAAGAGACATCAATGACAATTCTCCGATTTTTTCAACAGAGGAGCGATCTTTAAAGATAGCAGAATCGACTGCCACAGGCGTACGCTTTCCATTAGAAACTGCACAGGATCAGGATGTTGGTAGTAATTCGGTAAAATCTTATACACTGAGTAAAGATGAGTGCTTTAGTTTAAGGATTAAAGAGCTGTCAGGAAGTCGAAAGGTTCCAGAACTAGTACTAGAAAAATCGCTTGATAGAGAGAAACAAAGTGTACACCAGTTATTACTGACAGCATTAGACGGAGGCAATCCAGTCAAAACTGGAACCACAAAAATCATAGTTACCGTACTGGACAATAACGACAATGTCCCTGTTTTCAAAAGACCATCATACAATGTAACTGTACATGAAAATAGTGTCCCTGGTTCTGTGCTCGTAAAAGTTGAAGCAACAGACGCAGACGAGGGTGTTAATGGAGAGATTGAATACGCGTTTGGTGAGCATACACCCCAATCACTGTTATCTATTTTTCACTTAGATTCAGGTACAGGTGAAATTTCCTTGGCAGGGCAATTAGATTATGAAAGTAGTGCAATGCATGAAATAGATATAACTGCAAAAGATAAAGGAGTTCCTGAGATGGAGGGCCACTGTCGTGTGCAGATAATGGTAATAGACGTCAATGACAATGCTCCAGAAATAGTTCTCACTTCAAACCCAAACCCAGTGCGTGAAGACGCAGCCAGAGGCACAGTTGTAGCTTTAATCAGTGCACAAGACCTTGACTCTGGTAATAACGGTAAAGTCATGTTAAACCTCGCAAAGGGCTCACCATTCAATCTGAAATCCTCTTTTTCTAACAACTACGCACTGGTTACCAGTGGTCCTTTAGATCGAGAAAATGTCTTACAGTATAATATTGAGATAACAGCCACTGATTCAGGCTCTCCTCCTCTGTCCAGTAAGAAAATTATACCTGTGAGTATCACTGATGTGAATGACAACCCTCCTATATTCACTCAGCCCTCCTATAATGTATATTTAAAAGAGAATGGAGTAGCAGGTTCTATACTGTACTCAGTATCAGCGTCTGACCTGGATTTTGGTGAAAACGCTAAAGTCTCTTACTCTATACTGGACTCTAAAGTGCAGGACGTTTCTGTCTCATCTTATGTTTACATCAACTCAGATAACGGCAGCATCTACAGCATGCACTCGTTTGACTATGAGAAACTGAAGGTGTTTCAGATTCAGGTTCAGGCAAAGGATCAGGGCTCTCCGTCTCTCAGCAGCAACGCCACTGTCCATGTTTTTATCCTGGACCAGAACGACAATGCCCCCGCTGTTATTTACCCCTCCTCCGCTGCCCCGGGCTCCCTCTCTCATCAGAGGATGCCCCGCTCCGCTAAAGCGGGTCACCTGGTTACTAAGGTGACGGCCGTGGACGCTGACTCGGGCCATAACGCCTGGATCTCCTACAAACTGGCGGAGGCCACAGACGCCTCTCTGTTCACTGTCAATCTGTACACAGGGGAGGTGAGGACTAAACGCGCTGTGTCCGAGCAGGACGACTCCTCTCAGAGGCTGCTTATAGAGGTCAAGGACGACGGGGAACCGGTCCAGTCCGCCACCGCCACTGTGTCCATCCTGCTGGAGGACGGCCTCCATGAGCCCGTCTTAGACCTCCGACACAAAGCAGCTGAGCCCAGCAAGAAAAATGGGAGAATCACCCTTTATTTGATTCTCTCTCTGGCCTCGGTGTCCGTGCTGTCTCTGGTGACTTTTCTCATCTTAACGGTTAAATGCATGAGGAACAGCAGAAGCAGCGGTAGTTGCTGCACGAGACGGACCGACTATGATGATTACAAGAACCCCAACAGAAACCTGCAGATTCAGCTCAACACTGACGGACCTATAAAGTATGTGGAGGTCCTGGGAGGAGACATGTTGTCTCAGAGTCAGTCCTTCAGGTCGTGTATGTCTCCGATGTCAGAGTACAGTGATTTCACTTTGATAAAACCCAGCAGCACCACTGACTTTAAGGAGGTGATCAGTGTTCTCGATGCGTCTTTACCGGACAGCACCTGGACCTTTGAGAGCCAGCAGGTGAGCAAAGCAGAACAATGACATATACAGTTTTGTAAGACTTGTACTTAAACACCATTAGCAACAAAAAAGCACACCTCTTGCCTTCACAAGAAGAAATCATAATAACCATCAGTAGATCTTCGAGGAAAATAAAATACTACATTTATATTGAAATTAAAATTTGCTATTTATCTCGTTCACAATTAAAACCTTTGGGGGGTTTGTTTGTTTATAATGATTCATTTGAAGACGGTGATTTCAATTGCTTTTCGAGTTTAGTGTTTCAGCACCACAGGAATGGACAGCGACTCTGACCCATGAGGCATACAGAGGGCACGATGATGTGTTGTTGATGACATTTACTCAAGGGGTAACGAAAATACATAAATATTTAATAACACTTAATTATTTTTACTTATTACAGTTACTACAATTATTGATTTGAATAAAGGCTGAAGATGACCTTCACACATTACAAATCAAAGCTGAGGAAAATGTATTTGGTCTCAGACGAATCGATTGTTAAGACTAAATATTTTTTTATTCATATTTTGATACATTCATTTATTATGCATTCATATACGTTGCTGAAATGTTAATAGGCATCTCCTGCTGATGCTTCACTTGCTCTCTAACGACAGTGCAAAAGGGTTGGTGTGTCTTTAAAGATGCTGCTCAGTTTTCCTCTCATTGGATGTTAGAGGTGGATACTGCGCACCAATAGCATTCAGAACTGTACAAAGAGATCTACTCCCTCCCCCATGCAGCTTCAGCACCAAAACCACAATGCTCGTAGTGGGAGGAGAGTGGGGGAAATGGTCCATATACTCGAAGTATAAGGTTTTATCTTAATTTTATTTTGGACAATGAACAGGCATCTTTTTAACGGAACATGTCACGCTCTCAGAATATGGATTTTGAATTTACATTCTGTGTTCTTGTGGATTGGAGATGATGTATTTTACTGAATCTGGGATGACAAAGACAAAGGGATACCGAGACTGGAGATGGCAGGCGCTTTGGTGGCATCATTTCTTTCTCTTGTGGACTACAATAGACGGACAGACTCGTTACAGCATCCCAGAGGAGCTGAAACGGGGATCTGTGGTTGGAAATCTAGCCAAAGATCTGGGTTTGGGACTATCAGAAATTTTTGACCGTAAATTACGTGTCGCCTCTGAGGCTGGTAAGCAGTATTTCAGTGTGGATGCGGGGAAGGGCGAGCTGGTGGTGAATGACAGAATAGACAGAGAGGCTTTATGCGGACAAAGCGCCAGCTGTGTTCTACCTCTGCAAGTTGTCATTGAGGACCCGCTACAGTTACACCGAATTGAGGTTGAAATCAGAGATATTAATGACAATTCTCCAAGCTTCCTTTCAAATGAATTATCTTTAAAAATAGCCGAATTAGCAGCAGTCGGCACCCGCTTTCCTTTGGAGAGCGCACAAGATCCCGACGTTGGAAGCAATTCACTTAAATCATATACTCTTAGTAAAAACGAGTGTTGTTCACTTAAGATAAAAGAGATAGAGGGTGGCAAGACCGTTCCTGAACTTGTTTTAGAAAAGCCTCTAGATCGAGAGAAAAAAGCTGTTCACAAAATATTATTAACAGCATTAGACGGTGGGAATCCAGTCAGATCTGGAACCTCACAAATAACCATAAATGTGCTTGATATAAATGATAACTTCCCTGTGTTTGAAAAAAACCTTTATAAAGTGACACTGGGTGAAAAAAGTATCAAGGGGGCCACTGTTATAAAGCCCAAAGCAACAGATGCAGATGAAGGCTTAAATGGTGAAATTGAGTTCTCATTTGGCTCTCGGACTCCAGATTCTGTATTGTCAATGTTCGATATTAACCCTTTAACGGGTGAAATCACCCTGAAAGGGGAGTTAGACTATGAAACTACTAAGTCATATGACATTGATGTAACTGCAAAAGATAAAGGCAGTCCTGAAATGGAGGGTCACTGTCGCGTGCAGGTTGATATTACTGATTTTAATGATAATGCTCCAGAAATTGTTCTCACCTCTCAGCCAAAGCCAGTGCGCGAAGACGCACCAAGTGGCACTGTAGTTGCTTTGATCACTGCACGAGACCTTGACTCTGGTGATAATGGTAAAGTAACCTTACAAGTCACCAAAGCCTCTCCATTCAATCTGAAACCATCCTTTTCTAATAACTACGCACTAGTTACCAGTGGTCCTTTAGATCGAGAAAATGTCTTAGAGTATAATATTGAGATAACAGCCACTGATTCAGGCTCTCCTCCTCTGTCCAGTAAGAAAATTATACCTGTCAGCATCACTGATGTGAATGACAACCCTCCTTTATTCTCTCAGCCCTCCTATAATGTATATTTAAAAGAGAATGGAGTAGCAGGTTCTATACTGTACTCAGTATCAGCATCTGACCTGGATTTTGGTGAAAACGCTAAAATCTCTTACTCTATACTGGACTCTAAAGTGCAGGACGTTTCTGTCTCATCTTATGTTTACATCAACTCAGATAACGGCAGCATCTACAGCATGCACTCGTTTGACTATGAGAAACTGAAGGTGTTTCAGATTCAGGTTCAGGCAAAGGATCAGGGCTCTCCGTCTCTCAGCAGCAACGCCACTGTCCATGTTTTTATCCTGGACCAGAACGACAATGCCCCCGCTGTTATTTACCCCTCATCCGCTGCCCCGGGCTCCCTCTCTCATCAGAGGATGCCCCGCTCCGCTAAAGCGGGTCACCTGGTTACTAAGGTGACGGCCGTGGACGCTGACTCGGGCCATAACGCCTGGATCTCCTACAAACTGGCGGAGGCCACAGACGCCTCTCTGTTCACTGTCAATCTGTACACAGGGGAGGTGAGGACTAAACGCGCTGTGTCCGAGCAGGACGACTCCTCTCAGAGGCTGCTTATAGAGGTCAAGGACGACGGGGAACCGGTCCAGTCCGCCACCGCCACTGTGTCCATCCTGCTGGAGGACGGCCTCCATGAGCCCGTCTTAGACCTCCGACACAAAGCAGCTGAGCCCAGCAAGAAAAATGGGAGAATCACCCTTTATTTGATTCTCTCTCTGGCCTCGGTGTCCGTGCTGTCTCTGGTGACTTTTCTCATCTTAACGGTTAAATGCATGAGGAACAGCAGAAGCAGCGGTAGTTGCTGCACGAGAGGGACCGACTATGATGATTACAAGAACCCCAACAGAAACCTGCAGATTCAGCTCAACACTGACGGACCTATAAAGTATGTGGAGGTCCTGGGAGGAGACATGTTGTCTCAGAGTCAGTCCTTCAGGTCGTGTATGTCTCCGATGTCAGAGTACAGTGATTTCACTTTGATAAAACCCAGCAGCACCACTGACTTTAAAGAGGTGATCAGTGTTCTCGATGCGTCTTTACCGGACAGCACCTGGACCTTTGAGAGCCAGCAGGTGAGCAGAAAAACACATGGCAATGTGTGATATTGTATTCATATCTGGGATAAACAGAATCTCCCTGATTCTGTTTTGTTTTTAATCTGTGTTATACATATATTCAGGACTAAAGCGTGTTGATTTTCTATATTTATTTCCTTGGATGTTCATTGGGAGAGTGTGTAGTTTCTGAAACCAAATCAAACTCGGTAAAAACTGAAGTTTTATGGCTAGCCTAGAGTCAGTATGGTTGTAATTCGTTCTTCTAAACTGGGCGACAGAGAACATTTAATTTCTGCGATATAATTCTATCACTTTAATTCACCTATCGATTAAAATTATATATAATACTATGCCAATTATAAGATGATGTGATTTTAGTTCAGTGAATGAATATATATACCTGAGCTAAAACAATCAATTTCATGATGCATTTTTTTCATATTAAAATAAAAATCTCCATTTTCAAAAATTTGGTTAAAATAGTTTATGGTTTCATTGGTATCGTTCTGTCGAGTTTTAAAAAGAATGTAAAAAATAATAGTTTTAATTTGGCCTGAATAAATTACATTTTCTGCTGAATGCATTTCACTTTCCATAAACTTTAAAAAAGTACAACGCCTTAACTTTATCATGAAACCCCATTTAAACTTTCCTCTGACTTCGGGAAGGGAAATTTGGAAACCATGCCCCCCTGCGGATACAAATAGCACTGCTATAAATAACAGCTGCTTGATTTGACTATGAGGAGTTCTCAATGAGAGCATGTGACTGAAATTTCCAATGGTGTATCAATAAGATCAAATCTATCCTGTGTTTTAATGTAAAATTGTATTTTCCACAGTCGTGACACATCCTCCTTCTGTTGTTCTACTTTCACTACTATGTCAAACTATTACAAAGAGAATTAAGTTGATAGTTTCCTGTCAGTGGAAGTGAGTCACAAAGTTTTGTTAGTGTGTGTGTGTGTGTGTGTGTGAGCTGGGGGACAGAGCTGGTCCAGCCCTGTCTTCCAATGAGAGCGAAGGCCTCCGTGGCCTCTCCCCGCCCACGAGGGGAGTGAGACGGAGGAGACAGAGCAGAGAGTTTCACTGAAGGCAGAAAATACCTTGATTTTCCTCCTCGTTTTGTCTTAAAAGTCGGCAGACATGATCACATCAAAACTTCCTATCGATCTATTTTTAAAGCGGAAATGCTTACCATCGAGCACGGCAGCCTCGTTTTAACATAACTATGGATACGGTACGGTGAAAGAAGAAGTTAAAAACTTTCCCATTCTCCGATCCTCGGAGCGCAGCACAATGGACTCCAGACAGAGAAAGCGCTCCGGAGGAGGGAGGCTGTGGAGGCTCTGTTTTTATCTAGCCTGCCTCTCCGGTGCGTCCGCTCAGCTCAGCTATTCTGTATCGGAGGAATTAAGCCCGGGCTCTATCGTTGGGAATATCGCTAGAGATTTGACTCTCACTGCTGATAAGATTGTTCAGAGGAGGTTGCGGGTGGTCTCGGAATCCACAACGCAGTATTTTGAGGTAAAGCCGACGACTGGGGACTTGGTTATTAAACAAAAAATTGATAGGGAGCAATTGTGCGACTTAAGTTCAGCATGTTCTCTACACCTTCAAATACTTCTGGAGAATCCTTTAGCCATTCACCGTGTCGTGGTGGACATTTTGGATGTGAATGACAATGCACCGCAGTTTTCAACCAGCAACATTTCTCTGGAGATATCAGAGGCGGCCGCGCCGGGCACAAGGTTCCGTTTGGAGAGCGCACAAGATCCAGACATGGGGACCAACTCGTTGCGCACTTACCATCTCGCAGCAAATGACTTCTTTACTTTGAATGTGGAAACTAAAAGTGACGGCAGTAAGTTTCCAGAGCTGGTGGTGGATAAAGCTTTGGACAGGGAGACGCAGGCCTCGTTTCGCCTGTTGCTCACTGCTGTAGATGGAGGTCAGCCGGAGAAATCTGGCTCAACACTTCTGCTCATTAAAATTCTGGATGTAAATGACAATTCACCCGTCTTTGACGAACCGTCAAAGAAAGTTAAGCTATTAGAAAATGCCGCACTGGGCACTTTAGTAACGAAATTGAACGCGACTGATGTGGATTCAGGTAACAATGGAGACATATCTTTCCTGTTTGATAAATACACACCGGAACGTGTTCTCAACCTCTTCAGTGTGGATTCTAAAAGCGGGGAGATCCGTGTGAAGGGTCACGTTGATTATGAGAAAGGCTCTACATACCACATCACAGCGCAGGCCAGAGATGGTGGCTCTCCTGCTATGGAGGGTTCCTGTAACGTCATAGTGGAAATTATTGATGTGAATGACAACGCACCAGAGGTGACACTGACGTCAGTAACCAGTCCTATCAGAGAGGACTCGGCACCAGAGACTGTGATAGCCCTTATAAGTGCACGGGACTTGGACTCTGGTATGAATGGGAAGGTTACATTAACTGTCCAACCAGGTTTGCCATTTAAACTTAATTCAGCATTTGGCATGCATTACAGCCTCATCACTGCTGGAAACCTGGACCGTGAGACTGTCCCAGAGTACACAGTGGTCATTAGGGCCAGTGATGCTGGTTCTCCTCCCCTTTCATCACAAACCACATTTGTGGTGAAGCTCTCTGATGTAAATGACAATGCCCCCATCTTCTCTCAGCCTTCATACTCTGTGGACATCCCAGAGAACAATGCTCCTAGTTCTCCCATCGCCACTGTTTCGGCCACTGATCCAGACCTTGGTGACAATGCTCGCATATCCTACTCCATCATTCCTAGCATGGTACAGGGCTCATCCATCTCTTCTTATGTCTACATTAACCCTGAGAGTGGTCACATCTATAGCATGCGCTCTCTGGATCATGAACAGCTTAACGCTTTCCGCATTGAGGTGCAGGCCCGGGATGCAGGGGTGCCCCCACGAACAGCCAACGTCACTGTGCATGTGTTTGTGGTGGATGTGAATGACAATGCACCAGTGCTTGTACACCCTTCCTACCCAAAAGACAAAAGATTACAGCTCACTGTGCCCCCATCTGCAGGCCCAGGGTACTTCATAAATAAATTTGTAGGAATAGATGCAGACAGTGGGCACAATGCATTGTTGCTTTACTCCATCGCCCCTGGACTGAATGCTGGCATGTTCCATATCGGAGCACGCACTGGTGAGCTCCGCACAGCCCGCCAGTGGGCAGAGGAGGAAGCAGGCTCAACTTATGACATCATGATCATCATTGAGGACCATGGTAAACCACCAAAGTCCAGTTCTGTGAACATTACAGTAACTGTGGATGAGAAGGACACGCCCAATAATGCTCCAGCAAGCCCTCGCCACAAACCATTCTACCATCCCACTGGGATGTCGGACATCACCCTGTACCTCATCATCTCTTTAGCCTGTGTATCAGCTGTGTCCTTCATCACCTTTGTTGTCCTCATGGTACGCTGCCTAAGGCACCGTGGCCCAGGGCTGGGAGACTCTGACTGCTGCTGCTATGGTCGTCACAGATCCAGCCGCTACCATCAGAGGCCCAGCAAGGACCTGCACCTGCAGCTGAATACTGATGGACCCATACGCTATATGGAGGTTGTTGGAGGCCCCCAGGACCCGCACACACGCACCTACAGGCCCTGCTACTCCACCATATCCAGCCGGAGTGACTTTGTATTTATGAAGCAACCCATGCTGAGTCACAACAACACACTCAACATGACACTCAGCAGGAAGCACCTTATGAACTCAGTCAGTGAGGTGAGGGATTAAATGGGAGAGCAAGCATGGCATTGGTGGGATATGCCATGGTTCTAAGATCAATACAGCTGTTTCAGTATCTATAGACAAGTTTGAGAAATGCCTTAAGGGATTATGGGAAATATCCTTCATATGCAGTTTTGATATTGTAGTGATATACAGAATGAATGGGTTAAAACCAAGCAACATGGTGAAAAAGCGCTTGAAGCTTAGTTCTCTTACTAGACAGGTTTAGGCCTAATATTTAATCTGACCTCAGGATAGGAAATGTTTTACGATATTTGACTTTGAGCAGCAGAGAGGATCTGTACTTAATGGATGAGAAAGGTAGAGTTAAAGAGAAAATCAGGCAGATAGTAGGTATTTGAGATGGCTGAAGTACTGGCAAAGATAGGGGAAAGGGAGAAACAAGTGCTCCTAACAGATGGAGAGGAGGAGACAAATAGATGAAAATATGTCCTGCAGTTTTGGCTCAGTGGAATGGCTGGGAGACAGAGGGAAACAGGATGACAGAGGGACAGATATGGGGGGAGGGGGGTGAAGGAAAGGAAAAGGGCCATGGAAAGAAAATGGTACGAGGGGTGGGGAGGAAAGAGTCAAAGAATAAAGCTGTAGCTGAAAAACAGGAATTCATGGGGTCATGGTGTAGCCTGACCCCTGACTTCCTGTTGTCCTCTGAACTTGTGGTGATTGGTTCCAGGACTCGGCATCACATGAGTGAGGCTGTTCTGGCAATGTCAGTTCTACAGACACTTCTTATTTCCATTCTTAGATCCTTGGTCAGAAATGCCAGTGTGAAGGAAGGCTAACCATAGAATAATTACATGCATGAGACACAGACAACACATTTAGTGTTTTGATGCCATGGAAGCACTGTCAGGAATAGAAAATGGCTGTCGGTTTTCTCACCAGGATGATTCATTTTAGGGGAATTTAATGAAAAAAAAAGAGGAATGAGGTTCTGCCTCAAATCCAGTCATCCTCAGGGTTCATACTTCATCATGTCATGTTTAATGTAGAGCTGTTGATTGATGATTGGTGTTAAATATTTCTTCCCACACAACAGGGTCTTTACCCTAGTGTCTATTTAATATCCAAAAGATTCTCTGGTTTCTCAAGAGTCTGTATTACATATCCACTATCCCTGTGCTGAATTAGGTTGTCCCTGAGGTCAGCAGGGTACCATCTGTCTCTCTGCTCTAGTGACACGTGTGCAATGAGGACAACAGGGGGAAGAGATAGAGGGATAGACAAAGGGATAGGAAGGATGGCTTCACGCACGTGTGCCATTGCGACAGACTGCACAGGCTATAATAGCTTAAGAGCAGCAGCCATCACTGTGGGTGTTTATGTGCTTGCATGTAGGATTGTGCCGACAAAGCGTCAGGCACGAGGAGCCTCCAGTAGTGTGTAATTTTAGCAGGACCCTGGGGCATTACTGCCTGATTGTCTGTCACGTCCCACTCCCCGTCTTTGTACCCTCTATTCATTTGCAGTGTGCTGATTTGGCACACTTGATTTAACTGGGGGTTAACACAGAAAGTTTTGCAAATATTTCATTATATTGAAGTGTATTGCCACATGAAACATTAGCAACTAAATTATGCAAGGTTTATTTGTGGCAAATTGGCCTGACTCATGTAAAGCTTTGCATGAAATGAGAAATATCCCCATGATGAACAGGACACTCTGCTTTAATGTACAGAGAAACATGCCATGTAATCCTGATGTCATGATTTGACTCACTTAGTTATCACTTATATCTTCCCTTCCACTGCAGTTATCCCCTTCTTTATATTTGTAAAATCAGAAAGTTATATTAGGATAAGAATATTTCCATGACTGCAGTTTTTCACTCTTCTGTGAAGTTTCTGTAAAGGTTAGCACGTGGACTAAGTTAGGCCCAGTGTTTTGTAAATATACTTTTTATGGATGACAAAGCTCCACATGCGACAAACTGGCTCATGCGGTTCAGGTAAACTGTCCTTTAGGGGCTTTGTCAAATGAGTCATGATGTTTGTTTAAAGGAGAGGCATATGAAAAGCAAGCAGCATACTTTGTGCTTTGTCTCAGTGCTCAGCTCCTGCCTTTAATATGATTTAACAGCGTAATGATCCAGCATTTTAGTGGGTATGCATCTTATTTCAGACTTCTGATCACGGCTTAGCATTAAAGAACATAGCTGAAGTGAGGGAGTGAAAGTATGGCTGTGTATTGAAGGTTATGTGGTGTGCTGTGTATGTGTGTCTACACTGAAGGTTATCAGAGCAACAAACAGACACGACTTCCTCTTTTCAAACAGAGCACCAGGTGCAGTGCAGCCATAGCTCTTTTAACACTAATGCAATTTGTGTGTGCGTGTTAGGAAACTGAATCTTCCACAAAGAGTACCAGATGGATCTGTGTGTGTGCAGGGAGTGTTTGTGTTTTTTCCCACCCCTGTCAGAGAGAGGGAGAAAGGGGTGTGATTGCATTGATTTTCTTTTGTACACTTGGATAAACATTTGTGTATCATGATAGATAAGTGGTTAAGCAGTAAATGAGAATTTTGAGCTAAGTTCACGTTTACATGTTTTCAAGCATGCTGGATGAAGACCAGATGTGCCCAGGTGCTGATCAGTCTAGCTTATACCTTAGGATGAATCCAGTGTTCACATAATGGACATCAATTTTATCTCTTAAGTACTTCAACTGAAACACAGTGCTGCAGGACCTAACAAACTCATTCACGTTACGAGCCCTCAAAGCACTTTGGTTCAACTTACAGATGTATGTGAAGCAGACTGACAGGGTTTAAAGCTTCCTGCTGATATGAAAGTCTTTTTATTGGATGAGAATTCATGCCCACAGAATTGTAATCCCTTCATGTCTCTCCACTGGCCTGGTCTAGTCTGAGTAGTCAATTTGACCTTCTCTCTGGCTCCTGCCTTTAAATTTAATTTGCACGGTGAAAAAAAATCTTGTGCATTTTGAGTATCTTCAAACAAGCACATCCAAGGATCCTCAGATAATTGGAGCTAAATTCAATTAAACTGTGATCCCTGCCTGCATGCCGTTAAACCTGGCTTGGGTTTTGTTTTCCCTAGCAACTTTTGTTGTCTAAACCATCTGAACTTAAGAACTCATTAAGTCTTAACAGTTTGTGGCTCACTTGAAATGATGACTTTATGTTTGACTTTATTCTTGAGCAAAACTTGCATCCTTATGGAAATTACCTGTCTGCATACAGGATAACAGCACATTAGGTGTTAGCAGTGCAGCCCAGTCTGTTACCCTTAAATTCCACATGCCTGGGATCTGACCTTGGAAATGACGAGTATGTGTCCATGAGTGTTTGTGTGGTGAGAGCGAGTCACACAGCTGGAATGCTGGGCCTCTCTGTGGATATTTGCCTCCACTCAGTGCTGATCTTTTTCACTCTCTACCAAAGCTCAGACAGACTTGTGTGCCCACGCACATATACTCATCCCTGAGTCCATTTTTAGATAAACATCGACCAAGCTCTACTCTGAAGGAGGATAAGAGCTCAGATATGCTCTGGTTTTATGTTGTAATAATGGCAATTTGTGAGTTCTGGCATTGCAGTTTGGTGAGAAGACATAAGCAAGTAGATTTTTCTTCTTTTTATCTGTCCATGTTCTTTTTCCTGACTTGTTGAAGACTCAACTCATTGTGTTGAGTCACCTCCAGGGTGAAACAGACTCTTTTGTAGATGACACTGAAATTTAATCCACTAACAAAAATTTCCACTCATCACTACTGTATTATAGGCTTGTTCAATGATTGCATTGTATAGTTGAATGAATAATTGCTATACAACTCCATCACTTTGTTTCTATTAACACTTCCTCTGAACGTTTGTACTGTAGTGTCCTTCACAGGTCCTTAGTAGACCAGACAATATACCGCAGTTTCTACTATTACTCCCCAGCTTAAGTTGCGTTGATTTCTGTGTAATGTTCTTTTCATGAGCATTATTTCCCATATTATTAGCTTTTTTTTTTCTTTTTTTTTGTGTGCATCTATTAAGTCACTGATGCATTTGTTCATTATTTACCTGTATTCTGATACAGGTAAATAATGTTTATCCTCCTTTTTGTGTCGGTATGTTTTTAGGGAGTTTCTCTTTCTGTTTTCCCTCTTGCTATCCCGTTTCTCTCCATCTTTCCCTCGGGTAGAACAGCTCTTTTAATAATGCAGCACATCATCCTGCTGGCCTCTCTCTCTAGGGAGTTCTTGTGTCGATTAGGCGGCAGAATCTGGAGCCAAGCCAAGAGGTCTATTCACCGCATCACTGCACAACAAGAGAGCCTGAGAGAGAGGAAAAGAGCTAGAGAGATGGAAAAGACATGGTGGCATGGCCAGTGAGGTAGAGATGGACAAGAGTGCAATAGGCTTAAAGACATTAATAGAGTAGCAAGGACACGTAGAGATGAGAGAGGCTTTTATCACTGCAGAGCCACTGCTGTAGCCTTATCTCGATGGCATTTTGGTTTCAAAATAAAACATATTACAAACATCTGTATTTTATACTGTTACACTGCATTTATAACTGAATGCTCAGTTATGTGATAATGTAGTTTTCTTTTTGATATTGTCTGCTCTCTTATCTCTGTTATCTCCCATTTTATAACCTAAGCTCTAGTTTGTTTGTTTGTTTGTTTGTTTTGTGTGTGTGTGTGTGTGTGTGTGTGTGTGTGTGTGTGTGTGTGTGTGTGTGTGTGTGTGTGTGTGTGTGTGTATTGCAGCATTTTATGCTCCACAGCTTTTGGAACAACATGGATGCCTGAGCATAAAGATATTTGTTGCCATCTGTATCTTTTTGTTGAGCATCACTGCAGAGGCTTTCTGAGTCACAAACACAAACATACAGACATACACCATCACACACAGATGCGTCAACCACAAAGCAACACCTTTTGAACCTGAAGTTACACCTCAGAAACGTCATGATGTTGCTCCAATGAAACATACGATTCATGTTGCATCTTCTGTTCTCTTCACAGCAAAAGCCCCCCAACAATGACTGGCGCTTCACACAGGGACAGAGACCTGGACCAAGCGGGTGAGTAAATTGAGACACACACGCACATTGATAAAATTTCCATAGTGTGAGGTACATGTTGTAGCGCTGCACAAGGCGAGCTTATCGTAATGACAGAAGGAGTGATGAAGAATGAGGGTAAAGAAGAGGGGGATGGTGGATAGTGAGTGCAGTAAGCATAAGAACTGGCTGGCTGCATTATGCTGACTGTAAAGTACTGATGACATCAAAGTCGCAATTTGAATCTGACCTTGAATTACACTGTCGTGATGATGTAAATCATGGTTGCATTCTGCGACGTGATGCTGCTCAGTGAACACAGATTTTTAATTTACACTCCTGACTGAGCATCTCTGCCTGGGTCCAGGCTGCTTTATAAAATGGCTGCCGCTGCTTCCACTCCCCCTCCCCTTCCCCTTCCCTCCCCCTTCTGTTCCTCTCCTCTCTGCGCTCTCTGAGCCTGTGCGCCATCACTCAGTACTACTGATGAGGGACGGTGACCATAGCTAGTGGGGGGATGGGACAGCGTATATATCCTTCTTACTCTCTCTTCCTTTTCTGCAATCTGAGAGGTCGTACTGACTGTTGACTTGAAATACAATATTTTGACTTGGCTTTAAATGACAATAGATGAAATTTCAGTTGTGTGTTTTAGGGATCTTTTGTGTTGATGGTTGATGATTGCTTTTTGTCCATATTGTGTGGGCTTAAATGGAGTGAGTGCAGTAACAGTTTTCACAACAATGATTGCACAACACATTCTGTGAGTCAAGGCTTCTCCCTGAAACATACCAGCTGGGGCAGAAAGCAGCGTCGAGCCAAGTCAGGAAAATGTTAGACACACAAAAGCACACGCCACTGTCTTTATAGCATACCACTGGGATTTTGGATACATTGGACCTATTTCATGTTAGCGGTGGAGGAAAAGAAAACTATCCCCCCCATCTCTGGTATTTTAAATGGATATGACAGGCCTAACATATTTTCCACTGAGATCTAGAGCACAAAGTCGCCACATTTTCATTTTTTGTACATCAACTTTCAGTACAATACACGTTAAATCTTTCAGACTGTATAACTTGTTGTGTTTTTAGTCCCCACATGCCGTACGGTACACACATAAGATGGACGCCGAAGAGTGGGACAAGGTACTAATTTAGACATAGACACTGTATGTTCACTTTCTGTCCTTAGCAGCTGACTGCTGTTCAATTTTGTCCACTCACCATTTGGTGGAAGAGGGACCTGATCACAAATCAGCTGATAAGGGCAGAGAGTGGCTAAAATTGTTTAAATAGTGCACTGCAGATGAGTGCTGTGCTGTGTGTAGATGTACCTAACCCATAGCTTCTGTTAGTCTCCCTAAAGGTTTGATGGGGTTTGTTGATCGATGTGCATAGGCCACAATGCCTGCTGTGGCGTAGAAAGGATTGTGACACTTTTGAGTTTGCGTGCAGTGTTTTGTAGATTTGTTTGCCTTGTATGTGTGCTATTCATAGAGTCATTATAGTGTGAGAGCTCTTGTTTTCTTTCCTTCCAGAAGGCTTACCATACAGTGTTGCCTTTCATGTATGTCTGTGATGGTTGTAGCTCAACATCACCACGTGTGGCTTTTTCATGTGATTTATCCACTGAAGACAACAGAAAAAGGGACAACGCGGAGAGCTGTCCCATGATTGATTTTTAAATGCCTGTTAGAGGTTTAAAGGTTTCTCAATGAACTAAACAGCTCTCCATATAAAACCCCTGTGGTCAACATGCAGTTAAGACAGATGTCAGCATGTACACCATGTGACTGGGCTCCAGTTAAAGTTAATGTCTAGAAGGTTCTCTGCAAAACAACAAGGAGATCCGTCTTTAGAAACAAAACATGTCATGTAAGGTTGCAGAGGAAAACCGATAGCCTTGTTTGGCCAACCAAGAACATCCCTCTGGACCACAGTTCACAATCTTGCCCAAAGGAAGTGATAATCCTGACCACAGGAAGCGCTTAACACAACCACAGGATGTGATAAGTACAGAAAGATGCCAATTTAGCACAAATGAAGCATTCCCTTTAATTTTAAGTGATGTGAAGAGGCACAAAATGGCTGCCCTGGCTTCACTGGCCGAGCTCTTACTGAGTCTGTTTCTTATTGGCTGCCTGGCACAGGACGTACATGTTTCTCTCCCTCAGTCTCTCTCTGGCACTGAACTAAAAACCACTTCAGAGTTTTGGCAGTGAGATCTGGCAACCTGCTCTTAAACAAATCCCTGTTTTTATGTTAGAATTCCTTTTTCACTTTTTCCTTCTTTATGTCCTTTACTTTCTCTTAAGTCCCAGGAGCAGATCAATTTGTCCAAAAGGTTTTTTTCTACTTACTTTTAAATATAAAAGAGATTGTTCCTCTGTATATCCCATGTATTTAACACACTATGTATGCATATTGTCCTGCTTCCCTCATTTATTACTGCAGCCTATATTTGTCAGAAAATAGAACCTGAAAACTCTTTGAAGTTGTACATGCCCTGGTGGGCTAATGATCCTCCACCAAATGCCTTCAGGCGGTTCGTACATGCAAATGCACTGCAAGCAGACACACTATTCTGGAGGTTGAAAGAGTAGTTAAATCCATTTAGTGTTATTGCCCTGTAACAACTCTAGAAGGAGCATCTATAATGGTTTTATAGGACTTTTTGTCTGCTGGTCTTCTAATGAAGTGAAGTGGCATTCTTAGTTTTTTTTCTGACATAGCATGAAGATGACATTCAGCAATACAGTTAAACATCCAAATATGAAGGTTTATTAGTACTTTGGGAACAGGAGCAGAGTTGGGATTAAAGCATTGTGACCTGTCAGTTGTAGAGCTTGTGTTGGTGTGTCACAAGTGTGGGTATGGAAATAAGTAGGTGAGCATAATAGATCGCAGATCTGCTTTCTCCTCTGTTGCCCCACATGCAAATTGCAGGCTTTGAGTAAACATAAGCCTTTGAAGGTGTAGTTTGCCCAGATGGAAATGTTCAGTGCTCACTGAGCGCTGCATGTGTGGCTATGCAGACAGCTATTTCCTTAAAAGTTGGGATCATTAAATATTTAATCAGATTTACTAGATGGCACAGTGCTCATGGTCATCCCAGAGAGAGTGAGTGAATGTTATACAATGTTTACTGTGTGTGAGTGCGCAAACACGCTTGCTACTGTGTGCAGACACAATTTGTAAATGCCTTAACAAGAGTGTGTTTCAGAGTGCTAGTTTGTTTGCGACACACCCTGTTTTGTAAACTATACATCCTCCTTGTTATCTTTGCTGAGGTCTCCTCCGGCTGTGTACTTCGCCGTCAGCTGCTTTGCCTTTATATCACAAACCACCAACTGTCAAACCACTGAGCTAAATAAACACACACATACACACTGGAGTGGATGAACCACCAGCTATTTACAGTCCTCTTTCCTCGTTTTTGTCACAGGGCAACTGGAGGACCTGAGGTTGCCATGGGAACTGGCCCTTGGCCACAGCCCCCAACTGAGGCTGAGCAGCTCCAAGCCCTGATGGCTGCAGCAAACGGTGAGTCCTATACCTCCTCATCTTCTTCCTTCTACCTTCTATCAATTCATCCTTTTCCAAATCAGTCTCTTTCTCTTCATAAGCTTAGTGAGGGTGTGCGTGGGCAGGAGTGGTTGATTTAGGTTCCTGTTTGGTTGAAGGGTAAATAGGCTCACTCATTAATAAAGCTTTCTGTATCCACAGTGATGTTTCCATGTAGTGAGTGTGTTCTGCATCCAGTGGAAGTCTCAGATCATTTCCAGACAGCGCACATAGCTACGTGCAGGTCCTCAGATCAACACAACAGCACAACTGATGTGTTGAATTCAATAACATGACAGAGTTGAAGGTTTTCACTGTACACACTCATCACATGTGCAGTGTTTTATTATAAGCAGAAGGCCATGGAGCCACATGAACAGTTATGCAATATATAACCTGCAGGCTCATACATAACCAAAGGTTCCCATATTCCAAAACATATTTGCTGTTCTAGTTCTCTGTTCCTGCAGTAACTGCCCTACGCAGCACTGAGGGGACACACACACAGTGATTTATCTGTGGGCTGTTACTGTGAAAGCCTTAGTAATAACCTTGAAAAATACACATAACATTGGCCTTAAAATCAGGCTGAGCAACACCAAATATAGCGCAATCAAACACAAAATACTCAGAAATTATGAGGGGACAAAAGATTTATTGCCACATAGACTAAAGTCACTGTTTCCACTGTTTTATTGACACATCACAGCTCCCTCCCTCTACACACCCGCACCCTCCCCCTTCTTGAACACTGCACCGGACATTGTGTGAAATTTTTCCATTGGATCGAACAGAGACGGACAGAGAAAAGGCTTTGTCTTTGGCATAGTGGCAACCTGTATGTCAGCACAAAGTTAGAACGGTTAGTGCCATGAGAAAGGAAAGAACAAACAGTGTGATAAATACTGAAGGTCATCTCTCCTCTGTACTTAATGTTACTGTGTTGATAAGCACAGTGCAGGAGAAATTAATTAATACAGCACTGTGTGAGAGCAGTAAGGGTATTGTATGCTTTCAGTCACTGCTTTGGCTCACTGGAAACCAGAGCAGTTATTATGACAGTTTTCATGTCTATACGTTTGTTTATATAGGCTGAGAGGAGCTACAGGATGGGGGAGGGAACGTTTGTGTCTCTGGCTCTGCAATGCAGGGGCTGTGGGAGAATTATGAGCTGAGCAGCTACGTCATGCGCAAGCACACACAGGGCAGGCCTGATAGAAAACCAGAAACACAAGAGTATGCTGGGGAGAGTTTTTCATCATTCCTATTAAAAAAAAAACATCTGCATTCAATCAACCATTTTTTAACACTTCTTTTGTTCATATTTTTACTACTGCCCTCAGTTTTTAGTGTAGCTCACTGCAACCTTGTGTTTTCACACAAGTACTGTATCTCTTATAGAAGCTTTGAAACTATTTGTTTTAATCTCCTTAAACGATTTATTTTCATTTCACTACTATAATACGACATAGTCATACTAAACCTTCAAATTCTTGTTGTCTAACAAGTTTCATCCCTTTCTCCATTCCCTCCTCACCCTTCATCCCCCCACTCTGTCTCTCTTCTCCCCAGAAGTGAGCGAGGCTACAGCCACCCTGGGACCCGGCACCATGGGCCTGAGTACCCGCTACAGCCCCCAGTTCACCCTGCAGCACGTGCCCGACTATCGCCAGAATGTCTACATCCCCGGCAGCACGGCCACACTCACCTCCAACCCCCAGCAGCAGCAGGCCACGGCTCAGCAAGCCACCCAGCAGGCACTGCCCCCGCCCCAGACCTCAGCTCAGCCTGAGCCTCCCAAGGCCGCCCAGACCCCTGCCTCCAAGAAGAAGTCCACCAAGAAGGAGAAGAAGTAGAGTTGGACGGAGAGAGGTGAAGGAATGATAAACCCGGCCTGATCTGATAAGAAATTCAACCCCCCATATCCTTCCCATAAGGTATCTTACTGCACCGCTGTCACTCATGCTAGCCACGGTCTAAATAATGACAGCAAATCACTTTTGACCACATGGACGATGTTGATGGTTCTTTGAAAGAGTGTCTTGAAGAGTCTGAATGTGCTGAAGGCTGTTATTCGTGTTGATAACCTGTGTTGTGCTAAGGGTCGAGTATTGCTCACATAATCTTTGTCAGTGGATAATTTTGGCAGGGTATGGGGGGTTATAGTGATTTTTATGTTTGTTTGTTTTCTTTTGGCAAAATCAAATGAACTTGGACAAAGAGATTCAGTGTAAGAAACCTTGCTGGGATGACAAGGCTATACGCAGTGATGTATTCAGAGATGAATTGTTAGTGTCTTTCATGTTGGATTTATTGTGCTCTTTCTCTGATGAGGAAAGTCAGCTATTGTAAAGTACGCTAGTTGCCATCCATTAGATTCCTATATAGGGTCAGCCTTGCAGGGTCTTAAAGCATAAGTCCTGTGGATATAAGGCTGTTGTTTGACAGGTATTACAAACTCTTCTGCATGCTCTTTAAGGTTCAAACCACATATACTAGTTTAGAGTTGCAAACTATGCATTGCAAAAGCAAAAAGGAGGACATCCTGAATCTGTTATCCTCCCTCCAATCGCAGGTCAATATAATGCACATGTAGCATTTACTTGACACAAAATGAAAATTACTTTTGTAATCATAGTTTAAAAAAAAAAAAAGGATTTTAATCCCTGATATTTTTATGACCTGAGCATGCACCCAGAGGACCGGCTGGCAGAGGGTGGCGTGGCATTGTGTCATAAAGTCACAAGCCATGCTGTCCATGCAGGTGGTATAGCAGCAGGGTCTGGCTTCTTGTAAAACACCTCCAGATGGGCAAAACATGTCATGCTGCCCTGCACCCTCTACCCTCCCCTCTTCACACTCGGCTAGTGTCCTCCCCTCACTCACTACCCCCATGATGAGAGCCAAACAAGGAGAAATGCACTGTTTATATTCTGATGAGATGATGTAGGGATAGTAATCACTTCTGTCTTTAGGGAAACACGTAGATGTGGTAAACTTAAGTGCTTAGGAGTTTTCTAGACACTTTACAAGCCGCTAGAGTATTTCCCCTCACTATCTATGAAGTGCTGAAGAAACTTCTTGATGTGACACAGTAACATGTTTTTTCTTAGGGAGATAATGATTCAATAGCATAGAGGAGCTGTTTGCATAAGATATGAAGTCTTTACGTTGCCATCCATCTGTCTGTCAGGCCTCTTGGCCAGATACAACTGCATGAGAAAAGGCAGTTTGCAGGCTGGGTCAGGGGGAGTGGAGGGCATGTGGTGAGGGGTTCACAGACTGAGGTGGCACCGTTACAACAACCAGGGGGGTGGAAAACCACCATGGCTCTACCCACTGAATGTACAGAGGAACCACTGTTGACCTGCCCACCCCTTAAACTTTCTGTAATGCACTGACCCAGGTAGAGGTCAACAGAGCCAAGCACAGCTATCCCTGTTGGTGAGGAGATACCACTCTAGAGTCCATTTAAATATTCCTCCTCCATTGAAATCAATGGAAAATCTTAGCCTCTCTACCACTCACCTCTCCCCTCCATTCCCCAGTCCTGTAAGGCTCTTCTCCCACTGTAAATAAACACAAGTCCTGTCGATGGTATGAGCCAGTTGTTTGTATAGTAGGGACCACATCCAACATTTTCAAAATAAAAGTCCCTCTCCACAAGACGTGGCTTACTACTGGAATGTGTTGCATTTTGTTTTTCAAGAAAAATAAGAAAACCACAGTTTTAAAAAAAAATGTCAATAATGAATAAAAATCTGAGATGTTCAACAGTTTGTGTTGCAATGTAGTAACTAAGCACCATGGAAGCCAACTAACTCTTCAGTGTAAATAAATGAATTAAAGATGACTTTAGATAAGTAAACAAAGTGACACACGTAGACTAGTTAACTTGTGATATGTGTTGCGCATATTTTTGTGTTCATTTTCTCTCTTTTATCACCCTGTAAAAAAAAGAAAAGCAAAACAAAAAAATATGGAAATGTTTCTATCCTTCTGTAACCTCTCAATGTTCTTTTGCGGTGATTTTATCTTGTGCATTTGTGAAAGAATGCCTCTCATTCTCTTTCTGTCCATATGAACAAATGATTATAAATATTATATATGTGTAAGTCCGTCCGCTGCTGAATTAATACTACTCTATCCTGCTGTATTATCTTTCTTATCAAATGCTTAGCCCCCACGCTATACCCCTGTGTTACTCTTATTTTTATGCTAATATTTATATTGCTGTTTTATTTTCTCTTGAACACTGACATTTCAAATAAAAAGATTCTGAAATCATTTAAAAACATGCTTGTGCGTCTCTTTTATTTTATACTAACGTATAATTTTCATACAAACTGCAGTTTGAGTGAGTTAACTTTGCTTCTTTGCTAATCCAGAGACTCATATGTGAAAAGCATTTAATGTTGTAAGATGCAGTGTGCTTTTTGTCTGTGTGACCAGCACTCCTAATTCTGAAGCTTTGCTGTATTCCTCGTCCATTTCAGGTGTTCTTTGCAGCAGATTAAAAAATTCACATGCGTAGCATCCTTTTTAACTACTGTTCCTTCTTCTCATGATCAATGTGAAAAATAAATTGGGCCACTTTATTGCCATGTTACTTCTAGTGATAAAATGATGAGTTGTTTAACATTATTAAATTGATTTGAATTACAACTTTAAAAGTATCTGAAGCAAAATTATATCAAGCAAAGCATTACCCTGAGCAGGAAAAAAGACAATTTCATAATGTGATATTTTATATAATAAGATCTAAAAGGCGATTCCCTCACTGCAACATGTCTGCCTATGAGTCCTCTTAGAATGACACGGTTAAACAATGACTGTAAATTGACCTTATATCAATAACTGACCTTATATTGTGTGATGTCTGAATGCAGGATATAGATATAATGGTAACAAGACACTGAAGAAACAATTTAAGTAAAAACACATCTATATTCATACAGCTCATTCTATCTAAACTCTTCTAGTTTATCATACCAGAGCCACATGTTCTTGAACATTTCTCTCAGAAACCCTGGGGCCGCTACAGGGAACAGGGTAGCATGCTCAGGTTCTTTGTGCCTTTCACAAGGTCTTACACAATAACATACATGCCTATAAATAGCCCATGGGACGTCACTAAGCAAAACAAAAGGAGCAGGCTCTGCTGCAGATGTTGGGGGATGGAAGGAGGGAGCTGGAGGGATGGAGATGCGAGTGTTGTTCATGAATCAGGCGTGACGTCCATTCTAATGCCAGCTAATGGAATTTTTCTGTTACTACTTGAATTTTACACCAGACAAAAAGCTCTGAGACATTAAAAAGAATACCTGAAAATTTGTCTTTTATTTTCATTTCTAAATACCATTCTGGTGTAGACCAAGGAATGTTTAACTCGCCAGTCTGGCTATTCACACTGCAGCATTCCCACGTCAAACACTGCAGATTCACATACCCAAAATGGCCGACTCCACTCACCCTTCTCTCATTGTGTTATGTGGTTGCCACGGTAACTGTCAGCCCCAGCGGCTGGATGCTTTCCTCTGTTCTCCACATCTTCATTACAGATCTATGCAATGGCCAATATTGGCTCCGCTCAGGGCCTGCCTGACCTGAATGACCTGCAGGAAGACAAACATATTCATCCATTAGTCAGTCCTGGCAACTTTGACAGAGACATATGCAGGAAACATGGCAGAGTGGAGAGGAGGATTTCCCACACACGGACACAAGCGGATGAGTCAGAGGTAATAACGCAATGTGGGTTTGTCCCAGTTTGATTCACTGGAGATCTACAGTATGACTTCCATTTGATAGCTATTCTAATTTTGGCTAACAATCAAAGGAAATTGAAGTATTATTCATGTGGGTACAATATACTGTGCATATAGCCTAATATTAGGCTTTAAAGTAGCTTTAGAGTCACTATGTCAGCTGATGTTTGTCATCATGTTACTCAGAGACTCCTGTTGGCCACACTGTCCCCATGTGTCATCCATTTCCCGGAGGGGAGACCCAGCAGAATGGGGAGATTGTTCTTTTATTGCCCCATTTGGGTCCCCCACACTATCTCGCTTAATTAAGCACATTCCTACTGATTATACACACACAGCCACATACACACACAGGCAAAAAACTTAAAACCAGTGATGTATAGCAGAGTTCACCAAAGAGAGGGAAGTCATAGCAGACTGGAAGTTGACAATGGACTGCCTGTGTATGGTAATAGAATTAGTCAGACAGCCTGGACACAAGAGAGAATAGCAGGCATCATCACATCCTGCATGTGACACATGTACATGTAAGTAGGCAGCCCACAGACATACCCATTCACTGTGGTCAGTCATTGAGTCAGTGAAGAAGTCAGACCTTCAAACATGCACAAACAAAAGTGTGCAAAAGTAAATTTCTCAAATAGCCCAGTAATCAAATTTGCTCTAATTTGTCTAGATTGAAGCAGAAAGTAGAGCAGAGCCTCTTTCATGGTGTGTGAGCTGCTGGGAAGGTCCAGAGAGAGAAAACACGGATCTTATTTCAGGCTGAGGAGGATCAAATCTGATCCATATGAGGAAAAAACACAGGACATGACATAACGACTGCTTGTGGCGGGACAGGAAGTGAGTTTACGCGCCTCTTTTACTCCCCCCTCCCTAATTAGTCTGGCAAAAGAAGGAAGGACCCCTACCCCCCTCCTTCATCCTCTCCTCTGACTTCCTCTCTTCTTCCTTCCCTGCCCTCCCCACTCCACTCCCTCCTTCCTCCCTCCCATCCTGCAGCTGTCTTTGCAGTATGTTGGGTCACCACATGTTGGAGGACAGAGCACTGCTCTGTGGAAACACGGCAGGGATAAAGACCAGCTTAATCTGGACTTTACCAGGGAATGACTCTGGGATGAAATGTATACATTTACAGTTCCACAGTCGAGTTAAGCATGGCCTAAATCCAAATGACACACTTAATGGAGATTAAATATAAAAGTTTAGAGAGCCAGAAAACAGACAGCAGTGGGTTAATATGATTTCTTCTCATGCAGAGACAGAGAGAAAGACACTCCACAGTTTTTTTGGATGGATGTTCCTCATAAAAAAATTAACAGGGAGAGAAAGGAATGGAATCTTTTTTTTCTTTTGGCACACTCAGTCAGCTCCAAAAATACACCCCGACTGTCCTGCACGACACCAAACATCAAGTAATATCCACTGATTGGAAGATTTGTAAAAGCCTGTTTTTATTTATCATGTCAGCTGAGAGGAATGTACCCATCAAGCAGAGTTAGGTTCAGTGGTCTTGAAGAGTAGGAGGCAGCCATTGAGCAGGAGCAATGGAGCACTGGAGCCTGAACGTTGCTAAGGCTAACAGCACCCTGATTTAAAGAGACACAGTAATGTGCTAGCTGCTGGCTCAACTAAATCACAGAGATGGAGCTGTAGCAATGTGGAAGAAGAACACAATGCTCCCTTTCAAAGCAGCAAACCCCTTTTCTCTTCCTCTGAAAAGCCTCCTCTCTACTCTCTCTCCCTCTCCCTTTCTCGCCTCATCTCCTCTGCCAAGAGCTCTCGCGCCTGTTTTCTCAGCTGGGAGGATGGAAATCAGACAGAGGGGAGACGGGGAATGAAGGGAGAGAGACAGACCGGGGTAGGGGTAGAGTTGAATTTTGGGTGACAGAAGCAGGGTTAATTGCCTCGTTATGATTTTGCTACAGCAGGTTACAGAGAGAAGATGAGAGGAAGAAGCGTCTCCTCATGCTTGCATCAGGTGTCACTTTACTAGGTTACAAGTCAAAGGTCGAGTGTGCAAAACAACAAAACAGCATTAAAGTCATGTGATCACAGGTGACAGAAAAGAAAGATAAAATAAAGATCGATCTAATTGACTCTGTTCTGTTTACTCGACAAGATAGAACAATGAGTGCTTTGAGGGGATCAAAAGATTCCATCTGGTGCAATGTGGCTTGAGGGCACCCCCACCCTGTCTCTCCCCAACACACACACACAAGCAAGTTACAGTTACCCACAACCCCAATCCCTCTTTACAAGCCTATAACCTTCCCCCATCCAGCAGCCACCACAACCCCAGCATAGACAGTGCAGAGTATCTAATCCATTTCTTCCACCACTGTGGTTGTCATGGAAACGCAAAATTCCCCATCTTGAGTGACGAGAGAAGGAATAGAGTGAGGAGAGAACAGAGAGGAAAGCAGAGAATTAAATATGTAAAGATACAACAAAGAAGCCTGTAAGCTAGAACATTTTCCTGCTTCCTTACATTACAACTGCTTCTTCAACACTGCTGCCATAGAGGTTTGCACACTGCATATAAAGGAGCTGGAGCTGCATGTATGAGATTTTGTACATGCCAGCGCATTAATGGGGGAAGTAAATGTATGCTCTGTGTGTGTGTTATCAGAGGTCAGATACGCTGTGAATTTGCAGCACCACAGACATGCAGACACTGACACAGAGGCATGTCGACAGCTCAGCGCCATGGCGACAGGTGTTGCCGCGGAAATGGTGCAGCTGCTGCATGGATATTTCAGGCTAATAAGCATGCACTAGCAAGCTCCTCCATGCTCCCCTCCCCACTCTATTCCCTGAACTAACACACCCCTGCTTCATACTGGAGGCTGGAACGCAGACTCTGAGGGGAGTCCATCTTAAACCATATTACATAGTAAGCTTGCTGTTTGATAAAAGAACGAGATGCAGAGGTTGAGCTAATGAAGAATGCTCAGCCACTCTGACCAAGTAACTGCTGTAATGAAAATAAAACACAAATTTCAAAATTTTAGACTATGCAACTGTCATCTTTTCTAATGGTATCTCCTCATCTAACTTATGGCAATGAGCAAATACGCAAAGTTCCCAAAATGATGAACTACTTCATATTTTCCAGCAGAACCAAGCCCACCCGGAACAAGTCAAAGAGCACAGATAGAAAACAAGTACAGAAATGTCTCATGTGAAATAAGTATTGTTCTAATTTTGGCAGAAGATGTGTTCATGTAAGACCTCCTTGTTTACAGTATTAAGCTATTTTCTTTTAATGTGAATCAATCACCAGGAACCATGCACACCACCATTAATTCTTTGGAATGAATGACCTGCATAAAAGATCTCACAAACTAATCTCACTCTCAATTCTCCCTTAATTGTACATGGTCATGACAATGTAAGAAAGTTCATCTGTGCAGAGGTCAAAACTTTTCTATGCCCATATGCAGTTAAAGAAGGTTTGGGAGCAAGACATAAATGTGTAAGTATTTTTTGCCCTGTAACATCAAGCAATTTATATTAGCTCTTATGTTCATCATCATTAGAAAGTACACAATCAAGACTGACACCAAGTCTAAAATTTAGGAAAAACAGAATCAAGCAGTAATGAACCCAGGCAGAACACACACACACACAACTGGAAAGTTGCATATTTGTGAAACACTAGGGAATAACAAACTGGACCCACACTCATTTAAAATCAACAAGAGGGACCATGGGAATTGTTTAAGAGCTATATCTCATATTCTGACAGTGGTCTGAATGTCAGCAGTGTTGGTGGGATACAAGGGACTCCATTGCACACCATGACCTCTGGGACAGGTGTTAAACCCATCAGCAGGACACTCTAAGCTGGTAATGTATTCTTGGACCATGGGAAATACTCAAACACAAGATATACGAGAGGATTACATTTATTGTTACAACAAATTAAGTTGTAGAAGGAAAAATACAGACCTACAGCATACAATACTGCATTAAGACCATTCTAGCATCAGCATTGTAAGAAATCAAGAAAATCCATAAGAAGCCTTGTGACACAGCTGAAAAGGATAGAAAAACATGAGCCATGTTTGTTCTAGTTTTGTGCTTTTTGACGCAGTGCAGTCAGTGTGCACTATTAAACTTCCCAGTTCAATGCAGCATCTCATTTGGAAATCTGCATGAATCATGGCTAGTTTGTTTGCATGAATGTGTGTGTGTGTGTCTTTTAACAGCAGGCAGAGGAAGCAACAAATTAGAAAATACTGCAGGTTGTTCTGAGAAATGAGGAGACAAAACGAGGAGGGAAGAGAGAGGAAAAAAACAAGCTCCAGTGCCCTAATTTACTGCTCTCATGGCACATCACCCTCCCTCCCTGCATCTCTGTCTTTGTTCTCCTGCTTCCATCATCTATTCTGAATTTCTCTCAGTACACAATACTCGTTTAAGTGGTCAAAAGTGTGATTCTCCTATTCTTTTCTATTAATGTGCTTGCATTCATTTATTTGTCTTCCTTTTCATAACCCCTTTCTATAATAAGAAACACTCTGCCCTAGATAAAATGGAAGTCTGTCAGTCTCCCTTTATGAGCCTGCCTTTCCAGCCATCCAGCCATCCCTTCCCTTATCTCCACCTTCAGTGATCTCTCCGTATCTCCATCTGAGGAGGCAGTGGAGGTCCAGGGAGCGGTTTGTGTCATACGTCTCTCTGGGTCTATAAACCTCAAATATTCATGTGCCTGCTTTATGCCGCGCAACAACAGATGATGTCGGTCGGCAACAGACTCTCAGTTTCCATGGCAACCTCCACCATCCGTTTCCCCCCTCCCCTTCTCTTTCTGACTCAGTTGGGTGATACAGAGGGATGGTGGCGACGGTGATTACCTCCCTGGCAACATGTAGCAAAAGGGGGAAGACATGTTAGCATCACATAGAGTAGATCACTAGGAGGTGAGGGAATGAAGTGAAGAGGGAGAGATAAAAGAGAAAACTACAAATAATTGATGGTGGTTAGAGAGAAGCAGAAGACAAAGGGGAAGAAAAAGGTTTGAAACGTTAAAAGAAAAGACAAAAAAAAAATCTTCCTGCCCTCCCTGCCAGCTCTAGCATATTCTGGTCTCTTCCTCTGTGACGCTTCTTTGTCCATTCAGCCCAGCATCGGGACTTTAAGCTGCTTACTATAATGCAGCTACACAATGCCTCTTAATACTCCTCTTACCCCCCCACCCACCCTGCCTGTCTGAAAAATGGATTGTAATGCAGTGCAGTGCAGTGCCCCCTATCCTCATGTACTTATTCACGCTTGGTGCTTCTGGGATGTAGCTTTTCTGAACATGAAGTCACAAGGTTTAGCTTTCTTTTCTGCACTCCTATGACTCTGGAATAGACTCAAATGCAACACTTGACCCATCTGTCCTTTATGTTATCGGTATAGAGCGGTGACTCATACTGCACGGTCCAGCTGTAAATGTCCACCAACCTCAGTCTTTGTTTACAGGTCTGATTTTCTCTTCTCATCGCCTCTGCTGCAATCTCTATTTTGTGCCTGACTGAGTAACATGCACGGTTAACACCCTCTGTTTAAAATGCACTGCCTTTTCAGCTGCAGCTATAGTATGTTCACATCTGTGTTTCCTTTGTCTATGTAGGTCATCCTTATCTTTGCATTTGTCTTTGTTTTCGCTCTTCTCTTTACTCTGGTAATGTCACCTCAGCCTCCATTTTAGCGTAAAAACCATAAACATACAGCTAAAATGCATTGAGCTCAGCATGCTGTGAGAAAGAACAAGCCGTAGGGAAGAGATGGGGAGGATATGAAAGGGAGAGGAGGGGTACGCATAGAGGAGTGGAGTTAAAGAAGAAGAAAATAAAAAGGGGGAAAAGATGAGAGACGAGAAAGAGACATGAAAGAGGAAACAAAGTGAGTCGAGCAGAGAGAGTTGAGGAAGCAGACCAGACAGGCAGGGAGGGAAAAAAAAGACAAATCAAGAAAAGTGGGTATGGGTGCTGATTTTTGCTAGCAGGAGGTGAGTGTAACCATGGTTACCAGGCAAAGGAATGATGTCATTGCCTCTAATAGGTGCTTGGCATGATTGGGGTATTTTTGGGGGGTTGGCAGTCTGAGTCTATTCTTCACCCTCAGCAGTTTATTGTTGCACATCAGGAGAAAATGAGACTATCCTGTAAATGGGTTTGTGTATTTGGGAATTTTGAGGTTTTTAAATTATAAATAGCTTTTACAGATAATAAAAGATGTGCACTGGCATGGAACCAGACATTCCTATTGTGTGCCAACTTCATTATTACCTTACCCTAAATCTCTTTTCTGAATTGTCTCCACTTGTTTCTTACAGAAAATGTGATAAAGCCACAACATCTGCCCTAATATTAATAGGTCTGCACCTATGAATTATTGTTATTATCAATTTATTTTCTCAGCATTATTTAAATCTTAGTAAATAATAAAAAAATCATATGTTGTTTTTAATTTTCCAAAGTCAAAAAGTTTCATCACAAAACAGAAAAGCAGAAAAACCTCAAATGTGAGAGGCAGGAAACTGAAAATGTTTGACATTTTTAAAGGATAGATGACTGTCAATGAAGATTTATCTAGTATTGAAATTCTTGGTATAGTTTTATGTGGATTAATTTACTTATTTAGCACCGAAATCTACTAAAGATGTTTTCATGTCAATCACAAAGATCTACAGCAATTTCTACATAATAATCAGCAAGAGTCAAAGACTACCAATAACACAATTGATCAACATTAAAGTCATCTCCATCTTTAGAAATGTAACCAAAAGCATTTTGTGAGGTTTGAATGTCTGTCTCTGTTAGAATCTGCTTAACCTCTAAATGTCACTGTGGATGTAGACTTGTTATCTTCACCCCATATCCACCCTCCTGAAATGGGGTTATAAATTATATAGGACACATGCATGCACACAAACGCAGACATGATTGCACGCACAACCTCATACACACACATATAGACCACACCCAGAAATGTACTACCCCCAGAGGAAATCACACTGCTGCAGGCTCAGCTCATGTAGGTCAGCTGACTGACAACTGTCGTACCTCCACCAATGTGTATGGACAGATAGAGAGCAGGAGGGAGGGGCAGACATACACATTCTTAAAAGCACGCTTAAGAAAAACAAGCTCTCTCTATCTGTCCACAAGGACACGAAAATATAACCACTGACAAAGTGCAAAATGTACAAAAACAACGTAAACATACAGAATGATCTCATCATCATCCCCATCAAAACCTAGACCCGTGATTTTAGCCTGACTAATCAAGACAGACACAACAGCCTCGAGAGGTCCACGTGGATACTAGCATCACTTCAGGTTCTTCACATCCGTGTTATCAATCACCATCTACAGGACCACTACACCCCACCTCCACCTCATGCTGAAGTCCAGACTGTACTGATGAGATAAGATATTTTTTAAATCAAAAATCTAAGATTAAAAAAAGCATAAATCAGTATTATCTAAACCCTGAGAGAATATGTGGTTTTCCCAACACAACAAAGCCTCTAAGGAACCGTGATGAAGCCCATGAACAGGGCAGCATTATGAACAGTACTTATTTCATCAGTGTGTGTACAGACAGAATCATTACTGTATTTTAAAAGCAACAGACATTCAGTATCAACCACAAAACATCTGTTGTTCCAACTAGTTAGCATAACAGATTTTTTTTTGTTCTATTTCAGTAACTGGTTTCTAAATACATCCTGATAAAAAGCTTTAATGAAGCTGCACTGACAGACAGTTGGTAATATTAATGGAGACAGATTGACTCGACTGCATGTCTTGGGTCCTGCACTCTTAAATTCACATGCTATGTTCTGACACACAAACACACCCGTCATCCGTCAGCTGGGGTAACATAAACACATTGTCAAAACCATCAACAACATTAGGAGCCATGGCATGGCTACAGGATGTCAACTTGTCACCATAAGCTATGCGTGATGTGAAAGGTTTGTGTCCATGCTGCCTGTACTGCTACTGATAGACACCTCTGCAAGAGCATTTGCCAATTTCTGCAACAAACAAGCTCCTCATGCCTCTTTTGTATTGTTTACTACACATGTGAGGACTCTCTGAGCATTCCTATTTGTGGTCATGTGAAAGAGAAAAGAGGGGGTGGGGGGTAAAGAGAGAGAGTAAGAATAAGAGTCCTGTGGTTATGCATGTGGCTGTGTGACCCCTGATGCTTATTGATATTCTGTTGGCAACAGCCTTCAGCACAGCCTGCAGAGCAGACAGACCCTCTACTCTTATATTTAGGGGGGGAAATCTATCCCAAGAAAAGGGAAGTGGTTTAGGGCTTGTGGGATTTATAGTGAATTTGTGCAGAGGAATATCAGCAAGCTTTAAATATTTTAGAGGGAATTGCTGTGAGAAAATGGACATAAATAATTCTGTTGGTACATAAATGCGTGTTGCATTTGTTAGTTTCATCATCTCGGTTGAGTGCAGAAGAAAATGCTTATAAGCTTCTTTGCAACTGTTAGAAAATGATGACAAGAGAAACAGGGCTAGGGATGATGAGTCAAACAGGGGGAGGAAAGGTGACGAGAGAGGCAGAAAATGAGAACAGGCCAAAATTCTTCAGCCTCTCCTGGCAATACATGAACTGCTGTAAATCTTGTCAACATTTACTCAGAAAGCCACACACAGGCCTGTTTCATATAACACACAATTCTCTTTACAAAATATCCCATCTGCTCTTTAATAGGATTTAATGCTTAAGTTGCCTCCATGTTGGATGTCTTCTGATCTGACGCACACTGCAACATAGACAAAGTCCTTTTCATAAAATGGTGCCCGTCACATTGCTGTGCTGATGTGCAGGACACATCATATTGATTTAGTACAAAACATGCTTCACTTCCAGACGAACAAACAAATGAGGCACAAACACAGAAAAATCAGTTGGCAGGCAGATACAGGATGGAGAGATAATCAGAAATAAAGAGATGAGAGAAGGAGAAAAACAAGTCCAAACTAAATGTTTAAGCAGTAAGGAATGCATGGACATATAAGGAGAAACAGATCAAATCGTATATAGACGCAACTGGACAGATAGGAATGTATACGGAGACAGAGAAACAGACAGACTGACAGATTTCTGCATGAGACAGGCAGACAGTGTTTTTCTCTCTGCACCCTGCTGCTTCAGGGTGATACAGGGCAGCGCTGTAATGATGGAGATGTCACTCAGCGGTGTGATGGCACAGCCAATCGGTTGACACTCACTGGCCCATGTTAATTGTCTGCTAATTGTGTGTCACATGTAGAATGTTATACAAGCAGCCGAGTAATTTGATCAAGGGGATATCATCAAGATATGATGACCAATGCAGGAAGACTGAATTAAGCAGACAGAGACACATTTGCACACTGACATGCAGACATGTGATGTTACTCAGTTGCTCACTTTCATGCAAATGAGCACATATTCAGCATAATACACAGTACCCTCTTTTTTATATTCCTCAGCAGTCACTCAAACCCTGTTTCTATGCAGTTTGAATGTAACAGTAGTGTGTACTTCTTTCCTGAAACAGCAGGAAAGTTGAGAAATGGCCAATCTAAACAAATGAAGTTAGGCTTTAATCCACAGTTCTCAGAAATGAAGACTGGGAGAAAGAGAGAGAAGCAGTGGAGTGTACAGCCAAGTTAAAGACAAATGAAACAAATTTATTTCAGAGCCCTGGCAATGTGGAAGCCAGTAGCAGCCAGAGAAATGCACGCACACACACACACATGCAAAACAAAACGTCTGGGTCGGAGCAAAAGAAAAGAGAGAGTCTGACGTAGAAGGGATGAGAAAACTGAGAGAGAAGGAAAATATAAAAGATATGTTGTGTGCATGTAGATCCATTGTTATCTTCTCTCCACAGCTGAGGTCACATCTCCTCTTCCATATCTAACACTCCCTCCCTGTCTCCTCCAGGAGGCGGAGGGGTGGCAGATATGCTCCGAGGTTCACTTTGCTACCTGGAGACCGACAGCCTCTCTCGGCCAACCAATCAGAGGCTGTGAAAAACAGACTCCTGCCCTTCCATTGGTCCCCCACTCCCGGGAACTCATTCCACTATCAATGGCCGTGTCATTGTGTCGTCTGGCAGTGCTGAAGCCAATTATACTGCCCCTTTTCTTTGTTCAGACCTTTTTTTTTTTTTCTCCAGCAGACCCCCTTCACGCATATAAGGGCATAGACACACACACACACACACACACACACATACAAATCTCCCTTGACTCCCCAGAATGTCACAGCAAGAGACTGAGGGAGTCTGGGAATCAGAGGACCTGAAACTCATAGTAATGAGGCATCATTATAGATCACAATCAAATTTATATCCTTGATCTGACCTTAACCACAATAAAAACAAAACACACATACACACATACACACACATAACTGTTCAGCTGAACTAAAACATAGATTTTTAACTCCTCCTCTAAATGTAACGTTTAGTATAATTCTTCTACATGTAGCCCAGGAGATATCTGTGCAACCATACTGATTTGTGAAACATTTGGCAAGAAACATGCTAAGTTCTTATAGTGCAATGAAAAGTACATGATGGAAACATCATGAGGTCAATGGAAGATGTGAAGGAGAACGGCTACCTAAATGGCAGATGTTATTGATGTGGGTCTGCCAAGGAATTGTGATACTGGATTATGTCCTGTCCTTTCTTTTCTTAAAGGAAAGCACAGTGTACCTTACGTTAAAAGAGATAAGACAGGAAGCAGGACCAGCATTTAGATAATTCAACCAGCTTCCATCATGGCTGCCACTTAGATCCTCCAGGGTCATTTCACTCAGTTAGGAAGCTTTCTAAATAAAAAAAGACTATTCAACCTCAGTGTCCCTATACTAAATACTAATGTCAGCATGTTAACATGGTCACGATAGCAATTCTAACACACTGATGCCCAGCACATATAATGTTTACTGTCATACTTTAGCAATTATGGTCTTTAATAGATATTTAGTTTAGTTTTTACACACTCAGGTCTACTCTCCTGTGCTACAAAACCTCAAACTGAAGTTTGCGGTCTGTCTTCTTACAGTTGCCTGTGGCTAGTATGACCAGGGTATGCTCACATGTTGACACAGTCACACGTGGTGTGTAAACAGTCTCAAGCATGCATGTAACATAATATAAAACGCACATTCAGACACACCCATATAGAAATGCACACCTATATGCTGCATCTACACAAGGATACAAATGTTCCAAACAAAACTATGCAAAGAGGATGCATACGCTGCAGGCGTGAATCCAGAACAGACACACACAAACACATAGCTGCCCCCACAGTGCTGTTGGTGTGAACAAAGTACACAGCTTTTAAATCCAGAGACCTCTTTTGTTTGTCAGCTAATCACTTCATCACAGCCAGCATTCCCTCCCATCTAACTCTCCATTTCAGTCCCCCAACCTCTTTCATCTGCTCTACTATATGTTCATTTCATTCATTCTCAAACATCCCCACTGTTTTAATTGATACTCTCACTTTCTCCCTCCCTCTGCTCAAAAACTCTTGTAGTTACTCAAGCTCTCTTCTCTGGAATTAAGGAGACCTCTTTAAGACACTGTTTTCTTTTTCTGTGTAAATCATCTGTTTGTTGAAGGGCTGCTTTTAAAAGCCTCATCTTCCTCCCTCCTAATCTGGCATTTCCTTCAGTCACACACAATTGCTTTCATTTAAAAGCAAAGGAACTCACAGTGGACATAAATTCAAAAGGTTTGCATTTGTCTCCTGACATAATTTAAGTTCCTCTTCAACACAGAGTGAAGAAAAATGATAAATGACTCTAAACTACAAACAATTACACCAAGAGGTTCAATTCATTCCTACATTTATTTAATAGTGGCTAAAAATAAAGCGCTATGCTGCAAATTAAGTGAGTACCCCTTTAAAAGAAAGCAACTGTGCAGTTGAGAATGAAAAGACTAAAATGAAATTACTGCTTAAAGAGTCATTGTATTCTCTTTACTGGTGTCATCATCGCCTACAGCCTCTATTTTCTATAGTTTATATATACATTTCATAATAAATCATAAACAAACCTTATCTTATGTCTTATCTTAAAATGTCAAGGGCTGTGTTGTACTCACTTTAGAAAAAAAACAGTACTAGCCCATCAAACATGTCAAAAGCGTTAACTTAAAACATAATTCAACCTTTTAAGGTTAAAAGAAATATATGTGACTTTGAGACGTGTCATGCTCCTTAGTCTGCCCTGATGTTAACGATTAAGGGGTACAACTTAATTTTAAGACCATTTAAAGGTATATTTCTATTTTGTTAAAGCAGACGTTTTAAATCATGAAAAAAAGGGTGTGTGAATATATCAAAATATGTCTTAGCATGATGTAAAATGTAATTTAAAAGTTTCTTCTGTAAGGATTTATTGAATTTTTGGTATAGTACTAACTTTTGTGCAGTTGCAATATGAAACAGAAAGACAAACATTCTCCAATCCACAACACGAGTAACAAGGACACCCTCAGTGCAGTTCTACCACAGAGAGAGACACAAATCACTTCAGCCACCCTTGTGTATACCATAAGGAACACACATGCACACAAATACCAGTAAAAAAGCAAAGAGTTACTGGCCCTGTTATCGTTAGATGTTGATTAGGACCAGATGCTGGAGAATAGCTGCCTATTTCTATCTATCTTCAAAGAGACAGGAAGAGTGGCAAAGACACACACATGGATACAAAGAAATGATGCACAGACATTTTGATTCACCATTTTCTTTAGCGTTGAATCAAAGTCATAACTGCCCCCATGGCCTACATGTGTGTAGGCAACAGTGATCGTAAATGATGAAAGGAAGTCAGGGGTAAATTAACAGGCAAGTTAATGAGGTGAAAGTCGGCACTCTCAGCTCAGGTTCACTAAAGGGCAGAGGCCTTCGTTTGCAGTGCACAGGAGAGCTGCTGGGAAATGGATTCCTTATTCTCCAGGTTTTTGACATGAAATGACTTCCAAAAACAGAACTCATTATTTTCTCAAACTCTCTGTGACATCAGAGATGAGATAACACTAAATGCTCCATTTAACATGAGGAGGAAGCACAACTCTTGTACAGAAAGTATGCTTGAATGTTTTGACACCTGATTTAAATTATTGCTAGAATAGAAATAAAAAGGTGGGTTATTGTTGAAATTAGAAAATGCTCCCATTTATTATTTTGTTACTACACAAAGAGCAGTAAATCAGGCAAAGGGAAATTGAAATAGATAGATGCTCCATTCAGCTTCTCCTGGAGAGTGAACAGCTTTCTTGACTTTTAACTGTAGCTGAAGTTTATTATCTTCAATAATATCGACTGACCTCTACACAGATCAATAGCGTAAAAATGAGTTCATTTTTCAGGTGGATTTGACTTAGCAGTACCACCAGAGAGGAAAGGAACATAATTGATGCGTTTCTCTTTCCGTTTTAAATAAAAAGCAGATGCAAAGGTTTCAGTCTGGACAAGCTGCAACAGGAGCGAAAATATCCTGCCAGGAACTGTGAAAGATTTAGGAGATGTGGAAGGAATCGACCCTAACAGAACAAAGCTGCAACCACGGGAACTTCACCAGCTATTTTCTGCAACTGGTATGACACAGCTTGGCATTCCCAGAACAGACCAGTGGTGGGTAAGATGACAACTACAGGGAGGAGATGAACAGAAGTCATGACAGTTTATGTTAGGAAACATTTTTTGGGACAATTCTGCTGTCCAGGGGAGGAGATGGAGATAGAAGCTGATCGTCTTTGTGATTGTCTGATGGAAGACAGTTGTGCTCTAATGTCATAAAATCCAAAGTGTGTAAACAGCTCTAAAGAAATCTCTGTCCTCAGTTACCGGTTTTATTTTTTAGGCTAACTGAAGATTAGTTTGAGGAAACAAGCATCAGCCTAAGGAATAAACCCCCCAAAAGGCCATATGTTTATGCCAGTTTAGATGTTAGTGATTGAATTTGAATAGATACTAGAGCAAACAAGGAGAAGGTCATAGAGTATCAGTTGGAACAGAAATAGAAAGGGGACACAAATGATGAAAAAAAAAACATTGAATGGCATCAACTGTTTTTTTCTCTCTCTCTCTCTCTCTCTCTCTCATACAGACACACAAGCACTGTTTAATGTGAGGGATCATGTTGAACACTGGCAATCAATGTTGGAAAATGTCTCTGGAAACCCTGGAGCCATGGAAAAATCCTGGAATTTATCTAAAAAAAACTATTTTGAATGTTTATACATTCTTGTGTCGCTTGGCAATAAAATTACAGTTTCACAAAGTGCAGAAACTATCTGCTATTTTACTGCATGATATGTTTACATGAGGGAGGGGGGGATGAGAAGTATGGAGAAATGTGCTTCTCAAGGAATTGGCAAAACTACAGGAATGCAACTTAGTTGGAAATCTCATCACATTTATACATCAATAGATGACATGTAAGATATATACTGTCAGCGTGTTTTTAAAAAAGTATCTAAAAATAAAAGAATGACACAGTCACACCATTAAATTTCTTAAGACATTTTAATAGTTCTGTGTAGCAGACAGAATGACTGTGCATTATTCTGTATACATAGAGCAATCTCTGGAAAAAAAATCGTGTCTCTGTTCAAATACATTAAAATAATCAACCGTAAAAATTCACATAGAAAACAACTTAAAAAACAATAATAATCAAGGAACAAAAGGAATGAATCAAATTAGAAAAGAAATATTCCAGTGATGTTCTGATGTCCTCTTTATTTTCTAAAAATCTTTCTCTCCTCTATGTTGAACAGCCTTTTCAGCATCTGGTACACACCTGGCACTGTCCACCTGAAGAGATGGACAGGATATCCCGAACATAAAACTCTGTCGGATATATTTTGTGCTGGAGAGCAGGCGGTGCAGTCTTCACACCTAGTTATTCTCAGTGTTAGTGGATTACAATGAAGCAACGGCACTCAATCAGAACAAGGATTTCTACACCTACTGTACCTCATTGCTCTTTATGTTAAGTGCCAGCTCCTCTCTAAAGACAATAACATTTTATAGAAGAGATCATATAAATGCTGGTGTTGTTGAGGAAAGAAAAATATTTCTTTGATTATTGATATGCTGTTTGGAGCTGTAAAGATTTTTCTCAGTCACCAGCAATATGAACCACTGATCTTGAATCAGCAGGCTAATAAAGACAGCTGAATCCAGTAGCTTTTACATCCTGAGGCTGGCTACAGTATTGTTTGCATAGGAATAAATATTGCATGGAGCAGCTGACATCACCTTGCAGGATTCCTGTCAGATATTACACCACAACATCATGGCAACATGTATGCTGATGGCTACTGAATACAAATAAGAGCAAAGCCAGACATTCAGCAACTACTGTTGCAGTTCAGTGGGAGGGAAAGTGGGTGAGCAACACACACACACACACACACACACAAGCACACACACTTGTCTCAGCAGTTTTTTGGGCAGTTTTCCAGTGTGCTTTTCCTCAGCAGAAAGACCACAATGCTGTTTATGAAACCTAGCATTTATGACAGCATGGTCGGTACCGTACAGTAATTACAGATGGCAACACACACGCACGCACTCAAACCTACATGCACACACATACACACACACAGGAAGTCGAAAGTGCACACATAACTAAATATAGGCGGCTTACTTCACACACTCAAGATATTCTCATACACATAAACACACAGGCATGTAAACTGCTCAGACTAGGTTTTGTATGGAAACACCCTTTTTAAACAGCAAAGTGTTTTTTTTGGTTTGTCGGTGGAGGAACTTTCTCCTCCAAACTAACTACCTCCCTCATGGATTTATGGGAATGTTCATGTTCATGGATGTAAGCAGGTTTTCTTCATGTAACTGTGGGCACATGTGGTAACATAGCTCAGAAAGGTTTATGTAAATCATCCCCAAATTTTATGTGAAATCTTACTAATGCATGCACACCAGTGAACTAAATCCCTTCTCAGTAAAAACAAAAAAACAAATTAAACACACACTGAAACATACACCCAGGTGATGACTGTTGTTAGACTGGTCCACACACCAGCCCAGTGCAATCTGTGACTGGACAAACTCTGGGAGTGAAATGACAAGACTGAATTTCTATTGGTTGGCACTTTTTTCAATAATACAGCAAATGATTAACATTTACAAACAGTAACATACAGTATATCAGACAATTACAAAGCAATATGTTTCATAGGTAATAAAAAAAAAGAATGTGAAAAAGCGCAAAGTGGTCTTGGCCTGGAACATCCAGAGAAAACTCTATGAAGCACCTGCAGGATGTGTCAACTTCCCAGTCTAAATTTGGGATTTGGAAATAACCGCGAAAAAACTGTGGATCCCTCCTGAGTAAGTCTTTGGAATCGCTCAAGATGTCCTTTGATAAATGACAGGTGAAAATAAAGTGATGTCAAAATATAGAGAAACAGACAAGAATACATGAACAGATATGTGCACATGCTGAAGAAAGATATTTTAATTTTACGACAATGGCAAAGATCCAAAGGTTGATGAGGGGGTCCAGGGGTTGTTACTAAGGTGAGAGCACTGCCCTCATCCTCTGCGTCTCCCTGTCCTCCCAGAAGACACCGAAAAGATGGTTCTGTTAAGACAAAGGTTGGAAAAAACAGGCCTTTTCTTTGAGTATGCTAAACTCAGATGGATATTGGCCCCTGGAATGGCTACGAAATACATCCGTGTTTGGATATTACGGACTAAAATTGCCTGCCTAATTGGACCGAGAGGAAGCAGCGTCCAGTAACTCCTCTAATGACTCCGCTCCTTCTACTTTAGGCTCCTCCTTTTCATCCGTCTTTTTCTTCCTAGTGGGCACTTTGCTGGACGAAGGCGTGTCCTCCTGCATCAGCTCTTTGGCCAAGATGTTGGTCACTGCATGACCAGCTCGTCGGTGGTTGGCTGAAAAGAGAAAGAAGCATATGCTTTAACCACTTGACATACAAATGAAGAGATAAATTAGATTTCATGTTTAGATCACAATCAGTTCATGCAGATATGTCCATGCATGCCTTGAAGTGACAAAAAAAAGAAAGACATAAAAGAAACAACACCACATCAGCAGCCAGATACATAACAGATTATTAGAAACAACCAGCTCAACAAGTTATCACACTGACTACTGGGCTGAACACACAGTCACAAGTGTGTGTCTCTCCAAGAACATCACAGGCTTGTGTCTTAAATGATCAAACACAAGCCGAATGCTCCATTTTCTTCCCAACATACACACACATGCATTACCATGACACACTTAATGGTGTGGCTGTGTACGTGTGTGGATTAGTGTGACATCTGGAGCAACTCACTGCTAATGTAAGATTAGACTCAACATGATCCTAAAGAAGTGGAAAAAATAAGAGACATTTAGAGGAATAAGAAGTGGGACTGATGAAATGAAGGAATGGGGATGGTGGATGTATAAAAAAGAGGAGGGAAGGAAGGGGTGAGATGCCATGAAGAGTCTGATGATACATGTTTTGAGAAGATTAAAAAGGCAGGGAGGAATGAAAATAAGAGAAACATGGATGGAGAGAGTAAGAGGAGGAATGTGAGGAATGACAGAAGCGAGTAGTAAAATACACCTCAGACAAACAGTGGATGCAGTGAGGAAAAGATAAGGGACGGACAGAGAAACAGAACGAGTTTGACAGATTGTGCCCTGAGGATCTTGTTGTTTTTATTCTTCTACCTGCTTACCCTGTTATTTCCTCTCCTCCTCCTCTCCTGCTGCTCACACACACACACACACACACACACACACTCACAGCGGCAGCAGCCTTCCTTTATCTCTCTTTCCGTCCTCTATATGCTTTAACACTCTTCATTCTGCTGCGTGGGAGGACAGCTGTGCAGCAGCGGCCATTTTGAATTATATAGGTCAGTGGGAGATTGTGTTTGTGTGTTTGCTGTTATTTTATGCCTGGTGTCTGTTCACGACTCTTCACTCCTCAAGCAAAAGAGGCTACGAATATAAAGGTTAACATCAGTACAGGACACATTTGTTATTATGAACACACACACACTGAAGCAATGTGTTCCTGTGCTACTGGTGGGAAGAAAAAACTAAGATCGCCATGAAACAAACCATTAGAAATACACATGCAAATGAACCATGGTAACAAACAAACCAAGAGTTGACACATGGTTCTGATGGAGCAAAACAAAAAACACACACACACACACACAAACAGAAGTTACCGAACAGGTCTCCAGAACTAGCTGTGACAAAGACACAATTGAGTCTGGGGAAAAAGAGAAGAAGGAAGATTTGGAGATTTCAACGTCATGTTCACAGTTGAGTTGTCTTCTTTATAGGTGAGCCTAGGTGATAGGTGATAGACACAGATCACTCTTAATGTTGAAAACAAATACATTTATAATTTTCCTACTCTACTCTCAAACCCGTCCTCCATATCTATTTCTGTCTCTTTCCAAACCTCTCCCTCACTCATAAACTTACTAATTAGATATTATGCAAATGACCTAGAAACCGAGAGAAAGAGTGTACGTCAGTGTGGGTGTTCGTGTATGTGTACTGCGACGAGCTTGTCCTAAAAAAAAAAAAATCCAACCCGCAGAGAAAAGCTCTTCAAAGGCTGTCAGCCAGGCTCCTCTCGTCTCTCATCCTCCTCCACTCCCTCTTGAGAGAGAAGACAGTGAGGAGGAAGAGAGAGGGGGATAAAAGTCAGGATCAGAAGCTTGTTGAATTGGAAGCAGCATGGGAAAAACATGAATATAGACAGAAACCTGCAGATTTAAGTAATGAGAGGAACTCAGAGAAGTTGTGCAAATTTTCTTGATATTTAAATACAAACAGCCTCAAGAGGAAATACATTCAACTTGATCCAGGTTTACAAGACCATATGAAGTCAGTTTCGATTATCACATTGCATAATGTCACACCAAAAACAAAAAAATGGTTCAAAGGATGGATAGGACTATTCTGTATATTTGTTATTGTCAACAAATCCAAAACCAAAGCCAACATTTGTGTTAGTCCATCTCTCAAAAGTTTCTTGAAAACAAATAAGAAAACTGTAGAATATGACCAGACTTTGTGGTACATCAAGGTTAACTAACTGAAAAAACAGGACGACCTTGCTGCTAGTAGCCTTCAACAATAAAAAAATAATATTGTCCTTTTCTGTGACTTCTTATCGATTTTACACATGGAGTTCAGTTTTAACAGTTGTTAAATGTCTTATGAGAGTCTGGAAGGAGCTGTCTAAAGCTTGAGAAAACAACCCCGATGATGAAATGTAGGCAATGTATTTTTGAAACCTGACCCACACTTGGGACTAAAAGTCAGGATATCTCAGCTTCTGTTCTTTCGATTTTGACCACTCTTTTACTCTTTGAATCTATCTCTTGCAAGCCTTCTAACCTTGTATACGTAAAAAGAATAGCTGGAACAGCCCTTTAACACGTGGCACTACAAACATGGGAAATGCTCAGCATGTGTGTCCAGAAACTCGCTATGATGTTGACTAAATGATCCATGCACCTTGGCATGAAGCCTGGTGTGTGCAGCAGTAGGAAATGAGAAGTCGGGACTCACAACAAAGACTGTTTTTAGGTGTGTTTACTGGTGGGAGTTAGACTGAATGAGTGTGTTTACACACTGAGGGGCAATCGGTGGCACAAAGAGTGTAGTGAAAAGATCATCTGTAACACATTACACTCCGGGAGACTCAATAATGACTGCCTGTTGAGGGAAAGAACGCTTTGTTGTACAGTATGTGTGTGTGCTGCCCTTATGAAGGGAAAATACAGCAACAGGGAGAAGAATGAGGAGCAAATTGGCAGATATGCAAGTGTAGGGCAGCTTGAGATGAGAAGGTAACAAGAAGTAGCTGAGGTTAAGGTGTACAGAGGGACCTACTTCTTCTCTTATCACAGATTATGCCTCCTCTACACAAACCTGAATTCTGCATGTTGTGGTGACAGTGGTTGATAAGGAAGCAGCCATCTTTATGTTCTTAGTTCATCGTCTTTATAGCAGCTGCAGCAAAGCCACGTTCACGTGACAGCATGGCTACAGTGCCACGACTAGCATGATGGTGTGTTTGCAGATGTAGGTTGGACCTCCGTCAGTGTCTCCATCTTAGCAGGGACTTATATCACCCTCCTCAGGCCAGACTGTGTAACACACTGCTTCTCTGCATTGGAGCACTGTGGGAAACAGTGACGTCATCTAGCACCACTACTGGCTTGTGTCTGTGGGTTAGTATTGATGTGCAATACACATTTTTGGACACTGGATGCACTCAACTGGTGCATGTGTGGGGCTTGCTGGCCTGCATTGTCCTAGTGGGTGTTAAGTATGCATGTGACATCACCACTGCATTAGTAATGGCTTGATTAATGAGTTCCCTCCTATTGGTCTGAATTATCTCTCCAGTGTGTCTGTCTGTCTGTCTTTGTGTGTGAACATCTGTGAAAGCACAGATCTTGGTAGGGGTCTTTTTTCTGTTTTTTGTTGGAGTGGACCGTCTGCAGAGCCAGCGTGTGCCTATTGTTGCTATCCCTATTATCTCCGTCTCTCTGTTGTGATTGGTGCTTTGTCAACTAGTTGCTACTGCTATTGGCTGCTCAGGAAAGGGTCATGACCCAGCAGATGGGTCTATAGTGAGTGTTTGGATGCGTCATTCCTCTACACACGAATGCCTCAAATTGCTTTAAACACGTACACACACAAATTAGCCCAATGAAGCCAAGCTGACTGAGACGGACTGCGAGTCTGCACACACACAAAAGGACATTGACAGACCCTGACTTACTATCTAAAGCAGAGAGCCAGAGTGTGATAGTGTTTGAAGAACGCAAGGCTTTCTGTTCTCTGGAACGTGGTGTCTGTGTTTGGGTGCATGTATTGGTATGCAAACATCTATGCGTGTCTTTGAATTGGTATGCAAGCATCTGGTGTCTGTGCTTTGTCTGTATGTGTTTAAGGGGGGTAGACAGGCGGAGGGTAGACAGCTGTAGCTGCTCATTCTAAACAACCAGCACAAACACACACAGTGAGCTGAGGTACAGGTCAAAGGTGAGGGGGTATATAGCCACCGCAGCCTCGTGGCTTTCCATTCAGTCACACTGCTGTGACACAATGAGTATGACAACACAGTCAATAGGCTCTCACTAGTCCTTTAGTAGTCAATTGGTGACGTCTGCAGTCACCACATCTGCCCAGGGAGAAAAGAAAGAAGAAGGGAAAGGAGGGACACACTTCACGTGATGCATCACTAGCTCCAAAACAAAAAAGATAATAAAATAATATGAGACAGTGCTATTTTATATAGTATATGGAAGATATATTGAAAGGATCCACACTCAAAACATCCTATCACCATGATTTTAAAACCACAGAACTCATCTATAATATCTGAAAGTTATTACAAGTGTAGCTTTTGAAGTGTTCATAAGTTCTTAGCAAAGACTGAGTGCTGTTAACATGTAATGTAAATAAGGTGGTCAATTACAAAATGAAGAAAACCAACCCACCACTGTGCTGATTTCATTTGGGACATGCTGATTGTTATCATACATGCTTGATCATTTCTTCAAAGATATTTTAGTGTGAGCAACTGACTTTGGGACATTACGTATGGTGGTACAGATGGTAATGTGAGATGCCCTCTGATGAAACAACGTCTGGGCTTCGACCTTTATATATTAGTTGATTTGATTAGATGTTACATGCTGCAGTAGCTTAATGCATAAATTAGCATTCTATTTAAACTATCTCTCTGAACCTTTAAGGAAAAAGTAACACAATTTAACCTGAAGTAATCCAAAAATATGTTTTGTAACTGTATGAGTTACATAGCACACAACAGCAACTAAGTGTCTGAAGACATTTCCTTAGAATGGCAACTGAAAAAAGTTTGACAGCTCAGTCAAGTCAGCCATCAAAGCTTAGCTCTGCATCACTGTATCACTAACTTCATTAGGAAGTTATGTGCAACATACGATTCTTCTACCAGGTCAAAGATATGGCAGAAAGTCTGGGTGATAACACTGTGCACTGAATTGTTTGTGTTGATTTGTCCTGTAAACGTGACATCCATTGCACGTCTGTCCGTCCTGGAAGAGGGATCCCTCCTCTGTGGCTCTTCCTGAGGTTTCTTCCACATTTTTTCCCTGTTAAAAGGGTTTTTTGTGTTTTTCCTCACTCAAACCGAGGGTCTAAGGACAGAGGATGTCACTCCCTGTACAGATTGTAAAGCCCTCTGAGGCAAATGTACTTTGTGACTTTGGGCTATACAAATAAAATTGATTTTGATTTAAATTATGCAACACAACCTGTTTGAAATGGGTTCATGCATATTTTTTACATTTCTGAGAATAAGTTATTTGTTGCCACTTGAGTTGTGTCAGATGACTGACAGTGAAATATAACTCATTGTGTATTACATATGGACAAACTGTACAGTACAAGGTTCACAGGTGTTTTCACTCACATAAGGGTAAGTAGATACTTTTCCAAATTTGGAGAAACTTTATTAAATTTAACATGTCTTATGTGAAAAGAAGCATCTTGACACTAACATTATTCCTGATTATTACCTTAAAGAGAGATGTTTTTTAGCTATAATTTATCTTATTCTAGCTATATCTTTTTGTGTATAAAAGGTGACTATACTGGGATATCAGGTGGCTGAAACTTTTGTTTTAATGTATGGCTTCATTATGATTTTGTCTACATTGTATTCCCTTGCTACGAGAAACCATGACTCTCGCTCCACTCCATTTACTTAGCGATCGTTATAAGGGATGAACTTTATTTTGAGCCTGCAGACTCATGACGTGACATCTGATCGTTAATACCACCGAACAACTAAAGTTAATTGCAAATTGACTAAATGGAAAGATAATTAGAGTGAGGGACAGTGAGCAACTGGTTTAACTGCCCTCAGGGCTAGTGACATATTATATCACATTCAGTAAGGGAGGCAAATGTATCTACTTTTAATTAAACACAACAGTGATCTTTTTTATCATTACATCCTTGATCTGATCAAGAATATGAATTACTTTTTCCTATAGCTTGATTTTGTGTTACTATACAACAAATTAAGTCAGATTTTTCCTCAAATCAAAATCTCTTCTCTTGCCCTGTATGCACCAAAGTTATCTGTGTGTGTATCTGTGTAAATGTGTAATTTATCTATTAGACATTTTGGTGTTAACACTAAAAATACTCTTTATGCATACATGAGCTGGAAAGAGGAGTGTTTTTAGCTTTCTCATAGAAGCTGCCTGCGGCCACAGTGGTGCCAGATATCATTTGAGCTGGAGTCAGGATGTGTCTCCTCCTACTCCAGCTCCACTAAATTAAGAACTCTGACTCACCCTACCAGTCAAACATGTGCATGCACACACACAAAAACATGGAGACACGCTCCTATTGTGTGGGTGAAGACCTTCAGGCCCTTCCTAGTTTAAGGAGCAAAGTAAGGGTAACTGGAAAAGAGCAGTCTTTAAACATAAGTAAAGAAAACATAAACTCCTAACATTGCTGAGATTGCCTAAAAACCACAGCAAGGCTTCACACCCTCTCCACATCAGTCGTGGAAAACCTTGAACGTTGGCATAACAAAAGTGACAAGACGGAAAAAATAGGAGACAGGGAGGAGGCACTGAGCAGAGATGTGACATACACAGCCACATATTTTCCTTCTCTTTCCTACCACAGACAAGTGTGCGTACTAAGGAGGACTCTCTCTTTCTCTCTCTAGAACACACATGTTAAGGCCAAACAGTACTATGGGAGACTGACTGAGCCCTCAAGTGGGCCCCATTTTTTCCCCTCATACAGTGCTCTTGCTTTTCCCTCCATTTCCTCCTTTCACTGTTGTCTCCCTCAGTTTAGTGGCGATGAGCCTGAGCTGTTTGTGATTAAAGAGAGTTTGCTGCACTTAAGAGATTTTCGCAGCATGACTTGGGCCACTCGGACCACTGAGGACCACTTCTCACAATTCCTATTAAGTTGCTATGCACAATTACAGATAGGAGGCTTTAAAATGCATTTAGTGATTAAAAGAGAGACAGAAGGAAGGAAAGAGAGAGACAGTGCAGTCTACCCTCTGGCTCTGAGTTATTTCACTCTAGAGCACTGCTTCACATCTGGCTTCTATTGTAGGAGGGATTGGGTTGCACACACTCTCCCCCAGCCTCTCTTATGTGTGAATACTCAACCCACACATGAGTGCATATGAACAAACACACACACACACACACACACACACAGTCACACACATGCTCGCTCACACACATTCTCGCACAGTCGCACACATGCTCGCTCACACACACACACACACACACACACACACACACACACGCATAGAGGCTCTCTCAGTTAATGGGCTCTGGACACTTTTACTTGAGTATGTGCTCTCATACAGGACATTAACTCCTGGCTAGTCAAGGAATGGCAAAAACAGCAGTTCAATGTTTTAGTTCCAAGATAAAAAGCTTTCATGTTGAATGGTTCTGATACTATAGACTTTATGACCTAATTCCCTGTAGACATTTACAGTGAACAGGGGTTTCAAAACCTACAATAAAACCTTGAGAAACATGTGTCTACTACTTCCATTCTCAGGGTATGTGCAAGTAGCACATTGGACCAGTCACTGGCTTCTCAACTAGCTATAATGTACAAATCATGCTCAGATGGTGAGCACAGAAACTTTCCCTCTTTAGCAGATAAATGTGGTGTCAAACATCTGCACAATGAAGGTCAAACTTTAACGATTTGTATTGTGTTCATACTTTTGCTAGTTGTTCAAGTATGTTTTGCCTATTGCCCACTCACTGATCCCACTTCCTTAAACTTTCAACCCACACTCTGGTTTATCCTTCTTGGCTCTACATTCAGATTCCTCTTATATTTTCCAGTTCCACAACCACACCCTCACCAGTTGTTACTCTCTTAAGTATTCCGCTGCCCACACCCACCCTTGGCACCCTCTCTCTTCTTCTGCTGTGCCACCCATTGGTGGAATTGTCTTTGCCCCCATGTAACCATGGACAGAAAATCACTACAACCCACAGCCTATGAACAGATGGAACACAAACAAATCTGCTGTTGTATGTTGATAGAAACATACAGACAGAGATGAAGAGGTAGAACAAATTCGCCTCACATGTAACGTGCTTCAGTATAGTACGCATACCACAAATATGTGTGAAAGGAAACATACATCTGTAAATCAAGTGAGACATGACAGTTTTAAACAAGTTTCCTGAAGATTTACTGTTCTGCTTGTGTGTGAGTACCTGCTTGCCGTGGTCCTCTCTTTCTCCTGAAAGCAGCGCCAGACTGCAGCGCCTCCAACAGGCCATCCATGATACCAGTCTCATCACCCTCTGTAAATACAGCATCAAAACATGAAATTAACAATGCATCAACAAACGCTGGATAAAATAATATGTGGAGTGACATTTTAACTTTTATTTATGTCACACAGACCACTCCATTATCAGAACCATGTTATTTTAAATCAATATAACCCTGACATACACGCTCATTTTCTTTCCCACCAACAGGGGAGTGATTAGTGGCTTTTCCACACCCTCTACCTATCGCTGTTTCTCACAGACACACCAACACACGTGGGCAGGCGGCTTATTTACCAGACATGAGGCCACGTTAGTAAGTTAGTTACATTAACCCATATAGGCAGTGACCTAGTTTAGCTACTCTCACTGCTAGGGGCTACACAGTGGACTTTCAGGGATATAACCTCTGACATACAACCACAGCCTTATTAGAAAGACACACCCACTGAGATCAAGCCTCCTGACAAACATTAAAATTGTGCAGAATTAATGAGTAATTGTGGCTAACAGTTAAAATGGGACGGGTGGGAAAGGAACCTTGTATCTGTGTATGTGTACAGGTACAGTACTGTACAGTTTATATGGGTGGCCTCGTTTGTTTACATCCACATTGTCTGCAGAGACTCTGTGTCTGGGGACCTTAAATCATGGAAGGGGGGCCAAACCAAGAGATGGGCGGGGGGGAGGCGGACTATTCAGTGTCATGCTGCTGTGTGTACAAGTGTGTGAGGGATTGTTTCGTAGGCAGGATTCAGTGGCACAGTTTACTGCTCAGACAGATGGTTTTAATTATTTCTATTTGAACCCGAATAAAGACAGAGAGGTCTGGAAAAGGGGCAGTGAGGTTGGGGGTTAAAGGTTTATGTCGTCACCTCCCCAACCCCCAAAGACACACACACACACACACACACACACACACACACACACACACACACACACTATTTAATCCTGCAGTAAAGCCATGAAGCAGATGGCCTGTGGTCTCGCCTGTCACTTCAGAGAAAGTCTCTCTCAACACTTCCCAAGCCTTCCACAGCTCACATACACCCCTCAATGTCCATGTCCTGGAACTGCACATATAGATCAGAATGATGTAGGCCATGTTTTTCTCCTTCCGGGGAAACACATCTGACACATTTCCACTCACACTAATCACATGGTTGGCTAAAACCACTGGTGGAAGCACACAAACCTATTTGTGAATATGTACTGGAGGCAGTAGAGGACCACACAATGACCTGGCTGTATATAAATCAGGCTTATTGTTGACCCAGTTAAAATCTAGAATATCCTAGGGCCAGTGCACTGTATAGCATTATACAGATAGCTCTATGGCGTTTTTTGTGTGAGTGTGGCCAAGGGCAATGCTATCAGATGAAACCATATATGAGGTTTCTTTATTAAAGGGAAGCTTTAATAATACTTGTTGGATTAAGTCACTTGTTGATAATCATGTGGCCATGTTAATGCACATGATTTTCTGGAAGGGGTATTTAGTCAATGATGTTATTATTGGCAATCAATACAAAATCAATACTGAACTGGCCTCAAAAGCTGTGTTGGCAAAGTAAGACTCAACACAAGCAGGAACACACACTCCAAACATACTACAGTGCATGATACAAACAGTATTGCCTTAAGCAGGTAAGAACATAAGACAGATTAATTAGTGTAATAGCATTAGATCATGAGCTCTTAAAGATGTCTCTTTGGATCTAATTTGATCTTTCTCTCTCACACACACACAGACACACACACACACACAGAGGGTGGATAGCATCTTGTGTGGAGCAATAGCACCCCTAATGGATGTTCACACAATAACAGACAAAGGCATGAAAAGAAACATTTACAGAGAAAAAGGCAATGACAACAAAATGAGAAAGAAAAACAGAGAAAAAAGAAAGAAAGACTGTTTAACAGGGTCGGTTACAGAATTTCTGTTTTTCTAATGTGCTATGATCTTGCCCCTATTTCACAGTTGACTGAGGTGAGACATCAGGCTACCGCAGCTTATCCCATCTCATCCCTCTCTCACTCAGTGCTCTCCTCCTCTTGTCCTCTTACCCTCTTTTCTAGGAGACAACAACACAGTCTAATCCCCAGGACAGCATCTGCTGCCCTACTCTCCTCATTCTCTCTCCCTCCCCCACCCTGCGCCCTCACTTGGTCTCTGTGTAGAGTACGGGCACTCCTAGTGGCTGTTCCCATACTAGCATCCATGTGGGTGTGTAAACCACACACGCACACACCCCTGGCCACATACATAAAAAGTCTCACACAACCTTTTACAGACAGTACTGACACCTAGCTGTAGAAATAAGAAGAATAAGTCTAAGTAGTCTGGCATATATGTAAAGATGAGTGTATGACAGCCAGGGATGAGATTTATTACAGTAATAGATAATATTCATCAGATAAAATTAAATCAATGATTGCAGGCTTTACCAATCTGGTGCCATGGAACTTCAATGTTAAAAATGAAACCAAGTAAAGCACTTTATGATTAGGTTATCAAATATGAAATAAATAACAATCTCAAAACAATCTAATAAAACTCCTTACTCTACCATCACATGCTTTTGCACATAGTGAGGCTCTACTGTATGAGCGCCTGTCTGTCTGTCTGTCTGACTCACATAGGAATGACAAGGCCACAAACTGCAAACACACCCTGACCTTCCAGGGTTTAACCAACAACTGGGATATTATGTTTACAGAGAGACAGAAAGTGAGAAAGAGGAACGAACATTCAAAGAATTCATGAGAAAGAGGAACATTCAGAGAGTACAAATACGCTATGAGAGTGTCAGATGCCAAAGGAAAAAAGGGAAATGAGAGCGTATAAAAGTGTAGCTGCTAAATACAACCTTTGTATAATAGCCATCCAGTATGGGGGTCATAACCAAATACGGAACAAAGACCAGGTGTGTGTATGCCATATTTGTGTGTAGTCGTATTTAAATAGGGGGTGTTGAATGACTCCAGGCTACAGGGGCAGTCAAATATGCCACCTGTATGTAAATGATCTCCCCACCCCACTAACGTACATACGCACACACACGCACATCTTTGAAGCACTATTATGTTCAAGTCACGCATACCTCTAGAGACTGAACATGAAATTTGACTACCTTACTTTCTGCCACAAATGTCCGCCCCATGCTTTTAACACAGAGGACAAAATATTCTTACTCGAGCCTCAGTGCTTTCTGTGTCTTTAAGTGCCCCTTTAAATGAACGGCAGACACAGGGGGAGGGAAAGGTGGAAGAAAAAAAGAAAAAGAGGGAGTAATGGAACAAAAGCAAAAAAAGAGAAGAGAGGAGAGGAGAAGCCAGCTGGAACATGGAGCACTAGAAGAAAAGCTCTAAAGACTTTTTGTAAAAGAGGTTCACAAAACAGACACAGATACACATTCCTACACACACAGAGCAGAAACACTTTGGCCAAAACAAGGGTTCTTTAACACATAGCCAAAAGCGTAACACTCACAAGGACAAGACACAGTAATTTTGTAACACACATACAAACAGTGTGCACTGAGGCTGTAGCAAATTTTGACTGTGGAAGAGTCCCAGGAGAACCCGACTAGAGACAGAGAGAGGAGGAATGTACTGAAACTAGGTCACAGTCTGAGAGAAGGGGGGAAAAAGTGCCTATGCATAAATGTGTCTACAAGGCCGGATCTGAGTGTTAACTGTGCGTATATGAGGGTGAGAGTGAGAATGTATGTGTGTTACACAGGACAATATGCTGCTGCTATGCAGCAGTTTTCAAAGTATAATAGCATCTCACAGAAGAGTGGAAACATGTTTTTGGTGATAAAGAGATTTAAACGTTTGTTCAATTCTTTTTTATGGAAGCAAATCCCTGAAAAGAGGTCAAGCGGTTTCTTGTATACATCTCTCCTTGTCCTCACTTTGTGTGGAGCTTATTTGTACTTGCTTACTTCAAAACACAGGTCATCAACATTAGATTAACTCTGGTCTATAAATACTGGTGGTTTGTTCTTTCACACACACAGACACACAAAGACACACAAAGACACACACACACATACAAATATTCCACAGAAGCGTGGACTCTGACTGCCCCCAACTGGAATCTGAGGGAAATACAAACTGATACATGGAGTGTTTCTCTCTGTTTCAGTCACACACACAGGTAAACAGATGTGATTAGCAATTGTGACCTGCGTTGATGTCGAGAAGCTGGCTCTTCTTGAGTTTCTCCTCCTTTTCCTTCTCTGCCTTTTCTCTGGCCAGCTTGGCCCTCTTGGTCTTCTCTTCAGCCTCCTTCCTCTTCTGATTCTCCTTTACCGCTTGCTGGCGTGGGAAGAAAGAGAAAACATCAGAAAATGCATGTATGCACATTGAATTTGAGGGTTTGGTGTGGATAACTTGTGTGTGAAAAGAAAGAAATTCTTAGATAAAAAAATGAAGAAGACAGGCATACAATGGATTGGATGGATATCCGTGTATGTAAATCCAACTTCAAAACCAGTGGATGCCGGTTATCCACAGTAACTGGAAAAACAAGTTACCTCTTACAGGAGCCCTCCCAAACAGCACATTTACAGTTGATGTATAAACTGATAATATAATGAAGTCACTCTCATTCATTATTATGTCAATACAAACAGGTGCACAGCCCTTTCTTCTCCTCCTGGTTTGACATTTTCTTTTCACCTTTCCCTCTTTCATCAACTAATTATTTTCCCCATCTCCATTTGTGTGTATGTCTTTGTCCTGTTTGTGTGCAAATTTGATTTGCGGGTAGTCATTAAAAGGCTGAAATCCACACCCAAGTCCTTTTGAAAGAGATAATTTCATTCCCATGCACAAAAACACACCTGGAACATGTTTTTAAAGGTGTTGAGGTCACCAAAAAATTCCTCTGCAGATATTTTTCTTGGATCAAAGACAAAGTACTCTCCCAGGTCAGCATATTGTTTATCCATATTCTTATGCAATAGATCCAGCTTCTCATGCTGCTCACGTGCGGTAGACACAAAACTGTGGAAACATGGTGTTAAGGAACATAGAAACAAGATCTCTGTGTTTTAACAAGGCATAAAAATGATTTTATGATGACAATATCGATAGTTTGAATTTTTCTAGCAAGTGCTATAGCTGTTTTAGGTAATTGCTGAATAATTCTATTAAATATGTGACTGAATGAAGAGGATATGGACATCTTCTCCACAAACAAGTCCTTGTCACTTTGCGGAGGAGGGAAGGTTTCCAGATCTTTTTCCAAGTTCTTGATCTGACGGCCCATGAGCTCAAGGGCCTTCTGAAGTGTCTCTGCAGAAACTGCAGGGGACAAAGGAGAACCATTAATTATGTAGAACACCTACCATACTGTACATACGTTATAATAAGTTGTTTTTCTTATATGACTGTAATGAGAGCACACTGTATCAATAAGATTAATGTGTAAAGTAATGCAGAACCAGAGGTTGTAATGGATGACATAATGTAGGAATGGAGCTTAGTTACATGTCCTATTTACCTCTGCTGGCCTTTTCAACATGGATAAGCTCATCTGTGAAGCCCATGACGTCAGGATACTGCTCCTGGCACACATCGGCAAGGAAATGGAGCAGTGTCTGCTTCAGATCAGCTGTTTTGGTGTCCCGCAGCTGATTGAAAAAAAAAGGCTTGATTTAAAAAGGGCACACTGAAAGGGCAATCAATGGAAAGTTGTCAATGCTTTGCCCTTTCCTGTTTACAGTAAAGGGCTTTGCAATTATTTGTTTCCAAAATTCCAGAATTTATGCAGTTTTGTCTGTGTGTATCTATTTCCTATTCCACAATATAAGATAGACATATAAAATCTATGTTTTATACTACATTTTTTTGTACTTCCTGCACTAAGAACTGCACTCAACATATTGTAACATATATAAGATTTGATTTTGTGTTTTTTGTCCTTGTGATTACACTGATGGTTGGCTTTACTGTTACTAAGCCCAGTTTTGATTTCATTTTAATTGTATATGTTTAGTGTCTACACCTTATTTTACCTTGCACAGGTATGATATGGAGAAACCAAATGCCTTTCCATTGCGGGAGCCGGAATTCATATAGTTGCCGACGAGAAGGGTGATCTCTAGCAGTTTGGAGAAGGCCTCGCTTTTCCTGAGCTCCTCGCAGGCTGCTGTCACAGACACCACATCTGGCTTGATGTTGTTCAGCTGCTCCTCAAACTGCAGCTTGAACAGGATGGCCTGAAGTCGGGGCATCAGCCGCTTCACACTGGACATCTTGAGAAAGACAAGAAGGTGGATTTTAGGAATTTGAAACCCATTCCTAGTAGTAGTTTTTTTGCCACATAGATTGTGTGTGTGAGTGTGCTGTGAGGGGTAGTGAAGGGGATTTCTTCTATTACACTCATCATCCACAGCTGAACAAAGCAGGCTGTGTTCACCAACATGAGGATTTTCCGTGTCTAACATATTGGTACAGTATGACTATCTCAGTACTCAACATGTCAATGCCTCATTTACAATTACACTGATTTTCTGCTATGTTTGTGGTTAGTCATGTTCAAGTCAGCTGGCAAGTGAAACTATACTGATTTCACAACCACATAATTCTGTTTTTGTTTTTATGTATGTATACTGTATGTGTGTTTTCTCACCACTACTCCAAACTGCTCAGACTCAGCCAGGTCATCATACTCATCCTTCATCTCTGCCAGGACACTCATCTGCTCTGGTGCTGGCAGCTGTTTGATCAGATTCTATGCGGCAATAAGAGGAAAATATACATAAAGCAAGCACAATATTCAATTTTAAAGAGGAATCAACTTACAAAATCTAATAATACATTTACTGTGTGATGAATCTTGAAAATAGTGTGTTCTTTTGTAACTATGTGACACCCATCTACACTGCTGTGTTTGCCAAGTCTCGCTATTAAGAGGTTATGTATCTCAAGAGACCTCCCGTTTATATAAAGGTCATAAATATGTAATATAATGTTAAATAAAATAAAATTTTAAAAATGTCCTGCTGAAGATCACGTCAACCATGGAGAGGCTTGCTATCTCAAGAGTATATGATGACCTCAGTAAATATATATGAACAGATCATAAAAGTTGCAAATAAAGAAACCTATTATACAACTTTACCGAAACCATGGACTCTGTGAGGATCTTCTCATTAACTTCCAGGACTGCGTTCTTGATCTCTTCATAAGGGACACGGAACGATCCCAGGAAAATGGCTGTATGAGCAAACACAATTAAATTCAGTTGATCAGATTTCATTGCTGGTATTTCAATGAAAGTGCTCACTAATTTCATTTAAAGAGCAATTTCATTGGTATGAAAATGTGGGCATGTGTGGACTTACAAAGGTTCTGTGAAATCTTGGAGTCAAGAACCTTCAGCTCCTTCACCTTCTTCTTTTGCGTCTGCTTCTTTTCGTCTCCGCCATCCTGCTCCTTTTTGGCTGGAGAGATGGATAGATAATATTCAGAGATGGAAAGAAGTAAGAGGACATTTTGTTAGCAATCACATTTATAGAAATAATTTTGACAAAAGAGACAGCAGTAAAATCAAGGTTCTGTAATGGAGAGAGATGAGGATATGAGGCGTGGATATAGGGCCTATGTGATAGCTATAAAAACTGACAGATGTGGCACCGCTTTCACTCTCCCAGCTGTATGGTGTCATGGAGGTGTTATGATTATGTTATCAGTGGCCTTGGGGAGGATGAAGTACTATGTAATGGCTGTAACACTGGGGCGGAGATGTCCCTTGTGTTTGTGGGGCTGGTAAAAATGGTTGAATGATTGTTTAGCTCTAAGGCGTAAAGTTTGCAATCCGCTTACACACATGCACACACAGTACATTCTATCACACACACATTTAAGAGAAACACTTCACATTAACGTGTTCTGGCAAGGTCAGGATTATGGCCGTAAGGATGTGTCAGTGAGTGGGTGAATGCACACTGGATGAGAATTAGAAGTGAAAGATGAACAAGCACATGGGTTTGACCACATAACAGCCCACTGTAGATCTAAGGTCATGTCAAAGTGCTGGATGTCACAGCTGTTTCCTTCTTCCTGCCAGAATTAACTAACCACTCATACTAAATTTAACATTCATCTGTAAGTGTAGCACAAACACTGTATGCCATGATTAATACTGGTCGATTAACATTATGTTTGCCACTTAATTAACCGTTGAGTCATTTAACAAGTTATACGCCAAACATTTTTTAGTTACATATTCTCAAATGTGAGGAATGAAATGCCCTTTCAACTGTGTTTCCTGGCATGTCGTATACAAAATAATGAATTCTGGATATTATTCTAATAATTAAAACAATTGTTAGTTGGGAGTCTATTGGAGCAAATCTCCTCCTAGACCTAGGAGTATTTCTAAAGTCTCAAAACCACAATATTAAAACCCCTATGACACTTTATGACCACAACTAACCCCCACCCTTTTGCTGTGTAGCTTTTTTTAGTTTACATCTCTACCACCCATTTTTCATTTCAGTCTCTCTTTCGGTTTTGCCCAAATCTCTATGTGTCTTATCTTTGTAAAGACCAGACAGGAAACAAGAATCACTGTCTGGAAAACAGCCAGCATGAGTGCTAGTACAGCATGTACAGTATGAGTGTGCTGTCTGTCCAACACTTTCTGTCTGAAGCACGGAGACAAACAATACACCCCTGCAGCTTACACTGCCCAGTGATGACCTCATGTAATGACATCAGGACCTAAATTAAGTATTTCACCACAACAGACAAGGCTGGACTGGAACTACTGTGGCCACTGTAAAATAATGACTAGATGAAGTGGAGACAGATCTACTTAACGCTGCTGAAATACCAGTGTTACTAATATTTACTATTAATTGTAAGACAGGTTCTTATTTCATCACTTCCTTAAACTCATTCCATCATATTTTTCCACAATCTGTCCACATTCGACTGTTCTCTCTCTCCTTCAAACAGCAGCACTCTAAGTATTCTCCACTCAGACTCAGAGAGAGCCACTACAGCATAACAGCTCATTCATCCATCAGTCCATCCTTCCATATGTCCAGTCAAACAGTGCTTTGATGTGAGAGGCTATTCAGTCTTACAGTCTGGTAACAAACCCAGGCCTCTTAATGAGCTCCTCCATCTCTCCATTTATAAATACACACACACACACACACACACACACACACACACACACACACTCAACAGTCAGTCAGTGGACGATGGCCTCAATAAGTCCCATTGTTTCACTCAGTCAGCTTTAGCTTTATGAAACTCCTCTCTCAGAACCAGCATCGAGTTGTGCCTAAGGTTTCACTCAAATTAGTATCTTAGTATTTCTGCCATTTGCATTATATAAATATAATCAGCCATGTGTATCACTATCATGACTCAATAACACTATTGTGTGTCGCTAGAGCTAAAGTCCCCTGCTGAGAGCAGGAAACCATAGCAGGAAGTTAACCATTACACACACAGGGTAGGAAAATCCGTCAGGACATCTGAGAGGAAACAACATAAATATCTCAGCACAAACACATAAACACAGCTCGTCACAGCTGGAAGGTTAGGAAGAAACTCAAAGGAAGTGACAAGAATCTACAAGTAAACATCTTAAAGCAGACACAAAAACAGGGAATCTGACAATGATCTAAAACAATCCACTTCTTCAAGACAGTGGCATCTAGAAAACTGGGGAAATATACCTCTAAAAGAGAACAGTGAGCTAAAAAGACATCTAAGAGTGATTATGATTAAATCAGTAAAAGATTAAAACCATTAACACACTTAGAAATATGCACATACAGCCTACAAAGTACAAATGTTACAGATCAAAGTCTTATCTGAGGAGTATATAATCTCAAGGAGTGATTATCCAGTTAGTCTGGGACAAGACTAGTGACGGCATCATGTCAGTAGGTCAGTGTGTGCCTGTGTGCCTGTGTGTATCTCAGAGAGATGGAGACCCGGTCAGGGAACATGCATTTGTGTGTGTGTGCATCCGTACTATAATAGCTACAGTGCTAGCTGAGCTTGAACCAATGAAAACAGGCATAGCTATGTCATCATGGCTGATTCATAAAATGGGGTCTGGTGTGCAGATTGTAAAATGGCTGCTCTGTGGTTTCCACATGCAGAGCTGACTCTTTTCATTTATGAGCCAATGGCACCTCTAGTGGTGGCTATGAAGCACAGCGCCATGTTACACTTAGTCATTGTGGGGGAGGAGAGGAGATGACAGAGGCAGAACGCATCTGTGACTGGACACACACACACACACACACACACACACACACACACACACACACACACACACACACACACAAGCACATATGAACACGTTGGTGGAGTGCTGACATCTTAACATCCACATGTTTTATCATTGCAGCTGTCTTTTTGTTATACCGTAACACAAAGAAGGCTCCTTTTGTGGAAACAAATCACTACCACTTATTCTAACTAACACACATGCATGCACACACACACACACACACACACACACACACACACACACCATCTCTTTTCCTGGAACACCTCCCCCTCGTCTAACCAGCAGCTGCTTGGCATTGAGAGATGATGAGAAAGGGGGGTTGAGTCTCTAAGTGTGTGTGTGTGTGCGCATGAGCTTGTGCATGCAGACACGCATGTGTATGTCATGAAAGAAAAAACTAAATTCTTCCATCTCTAACTTCTGTTTTTAATTATGTGGAAAGAGAGAAAAAAACAGAGCGATGGAGAGGAGGCAAAGTAGGGGGGCACAGAATCAGGAGCCAAGTCATGCAGAGGTCTCTGTCAATATGTAACTAAATGTGTGTGTGTGTGAGACTGTCTATCTGCACAAAGAGGAGTCTGTTTATCAGTCAGCAGACCTGAGTGTGTCCTTCACCCCCCCCACCTCTTTCCTATTCCCTTCCTCTTTCGTTCCCTCACTCCTTAAAAGGAGAAAATGTGTGGTGGAGAAGGTGATGGGTAGCCAGGCTTGCAGAAAGAAAAACATGGAAAAAAAAAGACAGATGGAAAAAGAAAGAAAAAAGAACACAAAGAGAGAGAAAAAATGTATAGCACATTTTCAATCCTAGACATCTCTGGACTACAGCCTCAACTCAAAGAATAGTTTAAGACCTTTCACAGAAAGCATAGCCTCTTTTCTTTTCTATCATTTCTCTGTTCTTTCATGTGGTCCATTCATCCTCGCATCACCACTCCCTGCTTGTGGAGGACTGCAGTTTATTTTTAACCCACTAAAAGCTTTCAGATGATGTGCCCTATTGTATATCTGTGCCCCACATGTGTTTTTCATGGGCCCTCTGGTGGTAAGATAGGAGAAAAGCATAACATTAACTTTATGTAACTTCAAACTAAGTTTTTTTCCATTCAGCATTCCAGGGCTGGAGACTGTCTAAACTGGAACAGAGGAGAGGGTTTTTAGTTTCAACATCAATATCTATGGGGTGAGCAGTTCTTTGGAAAAAGCTGCTGAGGTTGCCCAACAGAAAGAACCACACAGAGACACAAACAAATCTTTTGCCAACTTTTAACGTCAAAGACTAAATACATTTCAGGGAAACTTAATAAGAACATGTTCTGTTTATAGTTTTTAGAAAGTTTACTTTATGAATGCTAAAGCATTTGTACAAAAAAATGTAATGAAACTAAAAAGAAAGAAAAGAGAAAGGGTCTGGGAGTTCTTTGTCTAAAGTAAACAGAAGGCTAAAACTATGGCTGACAGAAGGACAGCTGTTGCCTTGGTCGCTTTAAACTTTAAATGTCCAACATTCTGTCACTCTCTATATAGCTGTGTGTGTGTGTGTGCCCGTGTGTTACAATGAAACCAAGTTTGACAGAAGAAGAATAAAGGGGGTTTCCACGGTAACCTGGAGTCTGAAAGAGCCCCTTCATCCTGTTTTTCACTGTGAAAGGAAATGAGGAGAAGAAAAAAAAAATCCTGACTGTGTGTGTGTGTGTGTGTGTCTGTGTGTGTGTCTGTGATTGTGTGAAAAGGACCAGATGGCAGGGTGGGGCAGTGAGGAGGGGGGACGGGGGCAGGATGTGGGAGGGCCAGGGTGCAGGGGGAGGGCTTGTGGGAGGGGCTAAGGCTGTGCTCACTTGCGCACCCCTGGTGCATGAACAGTGTAACTACAGGTTAAATTATCTGCCCTGAACTGAAGTTGGATATTATAGGACTAAATTTATTTCAGAAACATAATAATAGCCAGTATTTATGGCTAAAAACATCTAGAGACATAATAATAGCCAGTATTTATGGCTAAAAACATCTAGAGAATATAATTTTTTTATTTTATCATCTGCTGATTAGACTTGGCCTGCTAACTCTAACTAAAACACTTTAAACAAAGACTAAAATACACCACACTTCTGAAAAGTTATTTTCCAAGAGATTTCAAATTGATTGATGATTAATCTTCAGTTTAGGACAAAATCTGTCATAATGTATTGTTACATATATGTAATGTACTACAATTTGCTTATTTTGTGGCCCTACATAACATACAATTACACTTGTTTAATTACTTGTACATATATATATTATTATTAAATTAAAAATTAACCAAACAGCTCTCAGTGTTTGGAGTAGGTAAGCAAGTGTTAAGTAATATAAGATGTGATGCTGCCAAAATTTTAGAAAAAAATCAGTTTTAACATAAATATAGGTGCTCTTAGAAATAAAAACAGAACTTGAAATATAATAACATAAAAATATTAGACCATGCTTGCATTCTGAATTGACTATTGTGTCTATATTTGAATGACTGCCAAGTTGAAAATACTTTAAACTGAAAGAGCTCTTATAATTATCCACCATAGACCTACAATGTTAGCACCTTCAAAAAGGAGATGTTCTATATTTGCCTTGGAATAGACAAAGAAAATCTAAAAATCACACTTGAGGATATGTTTTACATTACTGTCTATTAAAAAAGTATTGTAGTGTGTATAGAGTTACATTTTTTATTTAAATGTATTACCTACAGGAGGCACAAAGTGTGGGTTTCTTCATTGAGGTTACTGTTTATGTATGGAGTCACAGTGCCCTCCATTGGTAAACGTGGTGTACTGCTGTTAGATGGCATAAGGCAGGCAACCCCCTACACCTGGATACACCGTTTATTACCTTTACACTTCATCTCACTCACCATTCAAGGTGTGTGTGACTGAAAGAAGTAAAAAAAGCTTAAAGAAATAACATACTAATTGAGTATGTGTATGTGCAGGGGAGACAAAAGGAGGGAGACAGAGGTGGAAAGAGTGTGTATAAGTGTTTGGCTGTGTGTGTGTGTGCCAGTTGTTCTCTCAGGGCCATTCTGACCTCGCTCTGCTCTTCTGACCATGAAGGTCTTCAGCGATGACGCACACACGGCATGTAACGGCATCACTGATGAGACACACACACACACACACACACAGTATGCTGCCTGCATTGCTGATAAGGTGCATTACAGTCAACACACCGACACAGCACTACCTTGAACTCGAATTCGCACTTGCTGAAACCACACAAACAACCCATAAATCCCTATAGCAAATAACAGAGGACACAGACAGACCCCCCTGCCACACATCCACATACACACACAAGGAGAGGTGAGCTGCTATGGTGTGCTTATTAAATCAGTCCTATATCAGCCAGTCTCCTTGGGACAGCAGAAAAGATTTACTACAGCAATTACACTGGCTAATTACAAGGAGGAAAGATAGAGGGAGTGAGGGAGAGCTACAGAGTGTAAAGGAGAGAAGGAAATCAAATCAAAAGGAGCAAGAGCAAATGAAGGAGTGAAAACTGAGACGATGTGCGGGCAAATAAAAAGGGAGAGATAGAGAGAAGTTGGTTTAAAGGAGGATGTGACCTTGGTCCAGTCACAACACCTGAGGCTTGAATGGGGTACATGGGGACAGAAAAACACAATGCTTCAATGTTAAAACTCACAAACCGTGTGTGTGTGCGTGCGTGCGTGTGTGTATGTGTGTGCATGCGTCTGTGTGTTTGACTGACTAACTGAATGACTCACTGAGTATATGTAAGTAGTTTTTCTGTGGTACTCTGGCAGTCTAACGTAGTGCTTTGGTGTTTGTTATTCACAGTGTGAATGTCCTTGACGCTGCACTGGCCTTCACAGCACAGTGCTCCCTCTAGGGGGAGGAGAGTGAATTACATCATTGAACAGGCTTGCTCACTGTTATGCTGGGTATCAATCAACCCTGATCCTTACTCCTAGTGGTATGGAAGGCATGCAGTGACATTTGCAGACTCTCACATACTTATAATAAGGTCTGACAGTCTCTCATATTTCAATATAGGCTGTACGGGTAGCAATTAAGAACTGCTAATAACTTGATACTTTATGATTCCCATCAGGGAAATACAGTTCATACCATCTAACTCCACTCAACTCTGGGGGTTTACAAATTCTTCCTCATGGGCACTTCATCCTGTCAGATGCTTGGACTCAAGCTGTGCAGCTGAATGTTACTCACACTATTGCCTGCCAAATGTACTGACATTTCCCTGCTTGTGAACCGCACTGTCCATCCTGACCGCTTCTATGACAAATGCACAACCATGCAGAAAGTCTCATTTACATGAGCACAGAGGTAGAAATGAAAACTTCTAAATTGGGTTTCTATCTCAATTAAAAAGTTAGATGAACTGTAACACACATATACCCCATGAGGCACATTTTGCCCTGGGCAAAAAGGATTAGGTGCTGCAGTCCTGCCCTCCTCAAATATTCATTATTACCTTATGGAAAGATAGCAGGCAGACAGTGAGTGGGAGCAAAGACAAAAAAAAAAGAGAGTAAGTGATAGAGAGGCACTTTATGAATACAAGCAGTTCTGACTTATGCAAAGCAAAATAGATGAAAGGAGGACAGAGAAAAATGGAGGTCTACATGGTGTCATGCCATTGAGGACAGTTAAAAGCTCGTCACAGGGTTGGAGCACACACTCATCCGCTGCTAATCCCTCAGTTTCTGTCCTCTTGTCTCCAACCATCCATCCCTTCACTCATCTTTATCTCTGCTTCAGTGATGAGGACAAAGGAAAGCACTCACTCATTTGCTCCCTCCTTCCCCAGTTCCCTCTTCCCCTCCTTTTTCCTTCTCTTGGTCTCTTCAGGCAAGGCTCGCAGGCCTGATTAGCAATTGTGACTTGACCGCATGGTGGAAAGATTGGCAAGCACGCACAAACACACACGGGAGTATGTACACACACATATGTATACGCATACACATGTACGTGGCAAGGAGGAGGACAAGGGCAAGTTTTGCTAGGTCTAATTACCCCTTGAGCAAGGCCCACAGACAACGAGGGGGCTGGAGAGAAGGGAGTTATGCCTTTTCTAATGTCAGCCATCGCTCGCAGGACACACACATGAAAAAGTGTGTCTGACTGGAGGCAAAAATATTGGGCTGTTTTCTGGAGCTCGTCACTACACACTTTTTTTTTTTCAGCCAACATGTTAATACGACCAAGCCAAGAAAACTAGTACGGAGAAGGGGGGAAAAAAGGAAAAGAGAGATATGTTGAGGGCAATGCTGGAAGAGAGGATAAAGGGGATGAGTAACAAAGTGGCAGAATTGTCAGAGGCAGTATTGTGGGGAGACTATGGAGCAAAAAGGATGAGCAATAACGAGGTGATAAGGAGAAAGACAGTGTGAATGGGCAGAAGAAAGAAAAGGGGAATGAGCCCAATTGCAGAAAGACTTTGTCTCAATTATGACGACTAAAACTCTAGACAGATGAACAGTACCATACATACAAACCCAAAGCTCCCCCTTTGAACTAGAATTGTGTCCATTTTGTTTACAGCTTTGAATCTTGAACCAGCAAGTGTATAGATCCTGCAATCCATACTGCTGAGAACATGCCGAACACTTCTTTTGTTGAAAATGCTTTGGGAAAACTACTGCAGGTGTGTGAAATACATCAATAACACTGGATCATAGTCAAACTAAGTACCTGCAGGGGGATGGCAACCATGATCTGGCAACCTCCACCTCTGTGTGAGAACCAGGGGAAAAGTCTCTCTCATCAGAACATCCATTGGGGTGCTGCAGGGCTTCCAGTGTGTGAAAACAAATTTACCTCTTTTCTCTAAAAAAAATAAAAATAATAATCCCACAACCCCCAGAATAAACTAAACAAAAAAAAAAAGGATATTTAAACTGAGACACAGACGTGCAAATCCTCTCCTAGAACATCTGTCTGCTGGCCTCTCGCTGGAATTGGCTGTAGTTGAGGCTAGACAAAAATCCGCATGCATGCACACAAACAAAAACACAATTTCACAGAAGTACACACCTAATCCCACCATGTGCTTAGTGAGCCATCAGGGGACGTGTTGCCAATCAGACAGCTATGTGAGGCTGGGTGAATGAAAACAATCAAGGAACAACACACAATATGGCTATGCGACTGACACGTGTATGTGTGAGTGACAGAGTGTGCGCGTGTGTGCTTGTGTGATCAAGTTCACAGATTCATACACACATAATGCCAACTGAAGACCAACTTCTGTGCTCGCTTGATGCATTTCCTAGAGAGACTGTGTGTGGAGAGTCTTTCTGGGTCTTCTGTAACTAAAAGGGATTGATTGTAAGAGTGGCATATTCAGGGAAAGAATTAGGATTCACTACTTATACATCCTGTGCACATATCTTTGGATAAAAGCGCAGTGATGTAAAGATCATACTTTGCACGGCAGAGCTACTTTCACAGTTTAAACAATAGGAGAGTAGAGCACTTAATACTAAAAATATATTAACAATGACAATAAGACTAGATGTAAAATATCAGAATTTGTCTTCAAGGTCTGAAAATAAGACAGTAGAATGTACCCTAAAATATTGTAACAAGACTGTCTGGTATCTTCTTTATTCTACCTGTTGTTTGTACTATGGACCTGTGACCTAGTGTGTGTGTGTGCGCGCATGTATGTCTAGCGAGAGATTACTCCTTTCTCTTTCTTGTCCCTTCTCACGGCTCACTGAGTGTGTCAGTCTGCATTGGTCCTCTCTCAGAAGCTACTGAGAGATGGCAGCACCATTAAAATTTAACCCACTATCTCGCCACTCACCACACACTGACAAAAGAGGGAGAGAGAAAGGCAGAGATAGCCAGGCACGCATACAAGGATATACAGGCATGTATCTAACCACAGATATGCGCACAGACACACACACACAAGGAGTGAGTTAGATGTGATAGCAAAAGATGGGGAGCGACGGAGCGAAAGATCCCATACAGATAGAAAGTAAAGAATAAGATGGAACAGATTACCACTTGAAAACCACACACGTACACACACACCTGATGCATAGACGGCTGTGGAAATGAGTGGCATCAATTCAGCAGGGGAAATGGAGAACGTGCATGTGCCTTATGTCCTATCAATCTACACTCTCCCTCTCTCTAAATCCACATTTCTACACTTTCTATTACTTTCTCCCTCATCAGCTCTGCCTACTCTTCTCTGAATCCATCACTCTTTCTATTCAATATTTTTTGACGCATAGCTTTTTCATTTCCCTGTCCCTCCTCTCTCTCTCTCTCTCTCTCTGCCTGTCTGTTCCTGTCCTTTTCTGCCCCAGTGGAGTGTGGGATAGCAGGCAGTGCTGGGAGGCCTATGGTCTCTTAATTAAGAGGCAAGGCGGAACGAGGCCACAGTTAACAAGGACACACACACAGACATTTGCATTGCTTTACTTGTAAGGACCTGCATTATCTACATCCCCAATGCTCACGTTAACCATCAGCACCACATGCCTGACCTGAGCCTATACGCTCTGAAACTGATCGAGAACTGATTCATACCTTAAATCCAAGTCTTAAACCTTCATTTGCACAAAAAACTAAGAAAGAGACATGGTCTCACTTTACATTCTTCACGTCTAAGGTGTAAAGCTAAAACTCTGCCTCACAGAGATAGAAGTATAAGAATACACACACACATAAACAAGCACTCAGTACATGCTCACAAAGTAACAGAGTAGCAGACTATGTTTAAGACCATTGTGCTACCGTCTCTCTCTCTCTCTCACACACACACACACGATTTCCTCTTCTTTCACACATCACAACAGCTAATCAGAAGCTGAGGACCTGGGTTGAAATCTGCGGGGCTAGGACTCAATCAGCTAGTGCAATCAGACACAGGACACACACACACACACACAGACAGACAGACACACACACTCACCCACATTCATTCACACGCACGGTTACAATTACACACAGGGACAACGCACACATAATAAGCCCTGAGCTCATGAACGAGAGGAAGGCCATCACATTATTCAGTCTACCTCATCACCACTGTAACCAACACACACAGACACACACACACAGAGGAGGCGGGATGGAAGTAGCTATTTTGAGAGTGCGTGCGTCCGTTCTCTTCGAAGGTGACTTTGGGCTGGCTGGAGTGGTAATTGGGTACACATACAAATGCCTTTTTCTTCCTTTTCCCCACGTTCTCTTCAAAGTCTCTCTCTTCTCCCCCCTCTTTTCCTTCACCCATGATCCCCCTCTTTCCCTCACCGCAGCCCCCGAACGTGATTACATTTCCGACATGAGTGAGGGGTGAAGAGTGCGAGCAGTGGAATGAAGAAAAAGTAAGAGAGACAGATGATTGACTTGAAAAACAAAAGAGAGGGTAGAAAACAGCTATTGCACTGGATAGAAAAAAAAACAATGCTTAGACACACATGTACATACTGTACATTAGCATTTGCTCCCTGCACAGAAAAATGCACGCCTATATATACATATATATCATTTACTCGGCAGGGGAGCAAGGCAAAGCGGAGGAAAAATACATGAAATGTCATTCAGACTGTCACCCTGATCTTTTCTGAAGAGACGCACAGAGACACACACATACACAGTGCAATGGCCATCTCATTTCCTCAGACGAGTGACATTTTCTCTCTCTCTCTCTTTCTGTCTCTCCTTCTGCACTCCGTCGCTGTGGTGATAAAATTAGCATTCCTTTCCCTCCTCTGCTTCTCCCTCCCTCGACGGCTGGACAAGAGGTGAGGACCACAGGGACGGAAGAAAGGAGAGAGAGGAAGAGAAACTAGAAAGAAAGATGTGAACAAAAGAAGACATTAAGAGAAAAAGCCTGAGAGAGATGTGGAGACAAAGAAACAAACAGAAAGCAGAGTGTGACAGGGAGAGAAAGAAGAGGGATAGGAAGACAAAGACTAAAAGATGCAGAGAGAGAGAGAGAGAGAGAGAGAGAGAGAGAGAGAGAGAGAAAAATATAGCAAGTGGACAGGATGCAGACTTGTGGAGAGAATATGGGGGGAAAATATACCCTCAAGGGATTCTTATCACCATGACAACCCGCTCCTGTCTCCTTTGCTGTCCAGGTGCATGATGAACTCCTGCTACTTTAGTGGACCTCAGCATGGACAAAATATCCACTCACTTTTAGTCTGAAAATCAATCTGTGAATAAATAGTTAGTGGTAACAGGTTCAAACATATTTTTAATAAGTAATTACAAATTGTGTTTGAACGACCAACACTTTGGGAATTACCAGCTGGACAATCATGCTCGAGCTTACTTTGTTTACTCTGCGCACGTCTGCTCCACCGTCCGTGCATGTGGGTGCATAAACCTGCACGTGTGCATGTGTCTACAGGGACAGGGTAGAGGGCCCACAGAGTATAATTAAAAGCCAGAGACAGAGAGTCCTTGGGAGCGACTGCAGCAAGAACTTTATGGGGAGAAGGGGGAAAAAAAGAGAAAACTGACCTTTAAAAACACAGAGTGAGTTAGAGAGAAACAGTGAGAGATGAGAGAGGTGTAATGGAAGATGGGATACTGGGAGATAGACTGAATTAGATTATGCTCAATTGAATGCGGCAAAGAAAGAACAAAAAAAAAAGTGAGAGAACGAGTAGGAAAGGAGACATTACTGGACTGAGTTGTTTGTGGGGATGGCCAGAGGAAGAAGAGAAGATGGAGAGAAAGTGAGGGAACGAGAGAACCCTAATCAGAAAACTGAAGAACAAAATAATAAGGCTGCCTGACAGCAAATGTCAGTGCAGGAAGGGTAGCAGATGGAACGAGAAAGAGAAGCAAACACACAGAGAGGAAGAAGGGAAGAGTGAAGAGAGTAAAAGAGACAGGTGGGACTGAAGTGATGGAAACACCATCACTGCTCCCTTCAGGAAGAAGGAATACAATATTTCTGATGCTAAGAAGCAACACATCGCCAGGAAAGATATTCCCCATCTCCCACTGGAGGGAAACAGAGCCGCCAGGTCAGGAGGGTGAATCCTCATATGATGGTGTATACGTGTGTGCGTAAATGTGTGCTTGTACACAAACACATTCACTGCCTGGCTGGGAAATGTTGCCCTTGAGGCAACCTTGACTGCTGCTTCACTTGAGCTAAGCTTTGCTTTAATTCCCAAATCAAAATCCATCCCTTTCTCTCTCTCATGTTGCTTCATCACGACTCTATGGGGAGACAGGATCCTGACTGTCTCTCACAATTTTCTTCTAGCTTTCCTCTTCAGCTGCTCAGCATGAATACATGCAGAGGTGCTAGAGATCTCAAAAGGTAGAAGAATGGATGTAACAAATATCTCCAATTAAAAGCATATTTTGAAATCACTGACAGTTTGATACATTAAAAAGAACACAAATTATATCAGTTATAACAGTTATTGCCAGGAGTTCAAATCCAATAATATTTGAGAACAGTAAGTAAATTCGAAGAACCAGAATATTAACCAACCATTAGGACTAAAATGAACAGTTTCTAAGATACAATTCTATTCTCCAATATCTAAGTAGCTGAACTTTGGCCACAGTTTTTAAATTTTTAACACTCAACAGTGTCAAAAAGCCAGGCAGAAGTCAGCAGTGTATTAGATAATATATGCATTCTGTTAAGGTGAACATGAGCAATGTGAATCTTAAAAGGAAATCAAACTTTAATGAGTTAAACAGTTCTTTTAAGTTAACCTAAGGTCAATGGGGCAGAGCCAGGGTTATTCAAAACCAAAAATCACAGATTTGACTACAGCTCTGTACAATATGAAGTTTTAGCTCGGGTGTCTCATTGGCTGTGTTGTGTGCTGTTATAATTCCCATACAGCATGACTGGCCATGTATTATCATTTGATATATTGGTATTGCAGTTGTATAATTAACTGCTATACCAACTCTTGCAAAAGGGCTATATCTGTTAAATCTATTTATGTAAATCTTTTGTCTTTTGCCATGTATGTGCAGCTCTTGTGTGTTTGTGCTCATACTTGGCATTTTATGCAGTTGATTGCCTGGTAAGTGTGTACTGCACAAGATGCTGTCTGTACTATTTAAGCCCAATCAAAGATAGTTTCTTGATAAAACCTCACTCTTTCAATTGGATTTTTTTATTTTTTTTTGCCAGACTGTGCTCTTTTCCAGATCAGAAAGAAACTTACTTGAGTAAAAGTGAGATTTAGAACAGATATAAACTATTTAGGTAACAGTCAAGTCCACATGACCAACAGGTGGTAGATAATAAACAGCCAGACTCAGTTTTAACCATACACATATCATAACATTTCAAGCTGTGAAGCAGCTTGCCCTGTCAGACTATGACGCTAACATTAGCTCCATCTGAGTTTATGACATGTCAATAACATTCACGGGTTGTCAGTCATAAGTAGTTGTCACAAAGAAACTTTTAAATACCACCATGATATTTAATCGGTACCTTTAACAGTTTTTACCAGTTTAACCCAAGAGCTAGTTTCACTGGTCAGCAATAGCTTAGAACAAACTTTATGACCATCAAAACCACAATCATAGTACCGTCTAAAATGTTCATTCAAATCCAGGATCAGACATGTGACACTGTTACACACATTAAAATATATTAAGATTTTGTAATGAATTCATTTGTTGGGCCAAGTTGCAGGAGGACACATTACTGTAACCCTAAAAGGTTTAAAAAATTAGTATTTATTCCAAAATTTTGGGATGTGAATGAGTAAATCTGAAAATTGCTACTTCTTATCGGTTCTGCATGCATATGATTAATTATTAAAATTGCATTCCATTTTGTCTTTAGAAAAAAAAACCCAATGTATTCCAGGGGGACAAATAAACAAAAAGTATTGTTTCTATTTAAAATAATGAAACTAATTTTGTTTTCAACACATCGTGGAGAGATAAACAAAAATCAGTAATTAAACAGAAACTGCAAATAAATTATTGGGGATTCTGTGAGGAAACAAAATCAAATTGAAGGACACAGAAAGACAATTCCCGGGAAATGTTTTTGTGTAAGTGTTGAGAAGTTAACTAGGCTGACATGTTTTCCTTTAACATTAAAGCTTTGACTAAGCTGTACATCTGCTGTTGTAAACATCACTGTAAGCCATTTTAATTTATAAGCCAAAATGATATTAATGTGGCATTGCTAGCCATTGTATCAAAATTAGTAACTGAAATGTATGAAGAACCATAGCACTCATATTCTCATGTAACCGTACTGATGTACTATGAAACCTACCTTGATTTAAAATTAACTATAAATATGAGGAATACATATATATCTCAATTCTAAAGCAATTACTATACAGGTCATGGTCACAATTGGATTATACTTTAAGGATTAAATGTGTTTGGTATTGCGAATTTCAGCTGGGGATGGGAATCTTGACAATTATCTAAACTTCCCCTGGGATAATAGCAGGCATTCATCCCTGAGCTATATCTCTATAAGAAGGTCAAAATGAGATAGAGGTTATCAACTACATAAAAAGCTGTCCCTGCATTTCCCCCATAAACCACAGTTTCACCATCACACCTCAGCCGTCCTCCTCAGTAAGGACATCTTCCCAATCACTTGTTCTCTCATTCTCTCCCTCCCCTCATCTCTCTCCCTCTCTCTCTCTACACCCAGTGAGTAATGGCGGGAGCAAAGGATAGTGGCAGAGAGCTATAAAAGTGTAATTTGCTCCATTTTCCTTGGGAAACCAAATTCACTTTCTGTCCTGTGTTACAATCTGTTAACATTCAGATGGCCAGCATTGCAGACAGCGCATTACCCGCCTACACTCACTACTAATGACCCTCACCCAGTGCACACATACACACTCTCATAGGCAACGAGAGGAAGGACACACAGACTTATAACTCTATAAGAAAGTACAAAGAGTACACGTGTACAATTGTATATGTGCACACAACACCCAAAGACTCATATTCTGGTTGTAATGGACTGAGAAAGGGCAAAAGGGGGAAGGACAAGGTTAAACAGAGAGAGCTTAGAAAGAGAAACGCTAAATGGGATGAAACTCTGTAGAGAGGCTAAACGTGTTTCTCTGAATTAAATTAAATAACTTGTTCAACCTCACTTTTTCCTCACTCTGCTGCCCCACAAGTCTTTCTCCTCCTCTAATCTCCCTCTGCTCTTCTAATTCTCTTTAAGTCTTGTTCACGTGTTCTTTCTCTATCCTTCTCTTCTTTCTCCTCCTCGGTGTAAATCTCCCAAACTCTTGTTCTCTTACTCATCTCTTTGTCTCCTTATTCACTTCTTCCATGCCTGTCTTTTGCCTTCCCTCACTTGTTCGCAAATTCTCTTTCTCTCTCTCTCCCTCTCTCTCTCTCACACACTCTCATCTCATCATCCCACCCTCACAGCAATCCTTTCTCTTTTTCTCTATCCCTCTCCTCCATTTCCACCACTCCTCTCTCAGGGAGCTAATAGCCTCCTCCTTTGTTCTTGGAGAACAGCGGGGAACAATGGCGGAGTGGGGCTTGTCGTTGTGGCAACAGGCATGAGACAAGAGAGAGAGAGGGAGGGAGACAAAGAAGAAAGGCAGAGAGAGAAAGAGCAAGCACAGAGGGGATGCTGGTTGTTAGCCGGGCGGCAGGGAAGCGAGCGCTGGCTAATTACACTCGTTTCTATGCACACCGCAATTAAACCCTGATACACACACACATACACCGCCTGCGCTTAGAATATCCACCGCCAGCCACACACACATACACTCACTCTGCAACATCAGAGAGAAAGAGCAAGCAACAGAGGAGGTGGCAGAGAGGCAGAAAGGAGGGAGGCTGGGAAGGGAAAAAAAAAGAAATGACAAGAAAAGACTGAGGCTATTTTAAATCAATGCTACTGTTCTCTCAAGTAGCACAGTGAAAGTTCATTAAACTTCTAGCTCAAACACAATAAGCTCCATAAAATCTATTTAAATACTGTAAGTTGACATTAAAGGTATGAGATGGCTCCATGACCTCTTCACAGCTACACATTCTCCATCTTAAAAACACACACCAGCCAACCAACGGTCGCTTTATTGTCACCAGTTGGTATCTGTTTCAATATTCATATGATATTAATTCTTCCCCTCTGTTATCAGTTGTATTCCTCCCACTCTGCATCGACTGCACCATCAGTTCATCATCTTTATCCATATAATCAGTTCATCTGGCTCCTTCTCTCCACAGGATGATCACCCTCTCTCCAGAGATGGAGAGCTTCACACAAATTAACAAAGAGGGAATATAACGGAGGCTGTGAAGGAGAGGTGGGTACAAATGTGAGAGAAAAGGAATGAGAGAGATGGAAATGAGGAGACTTGCATCCAGGTCAGACCACCCTGTAGGATAGAACTTATGCTCTGCCTCATAAACACCCCTTCCCCGGGTTCCTTCATCCTTCTATCCATGCCCTAACACTCTTTTCCATTAACATGCGTCTTGGAGAAACATGTGTTTCACGCTGTCTGCCTGTCTATTCTATTATTCATGCAGTTTAATGCTTGCCCAAAGTGTATGCATGTGCGTGTTACGTGTGTTGGAAGTTCATGTTAAGGAGCCGTAATGTGCCATTACATGTCTGAGGACGACCAGCTGATGTGTTGGTCACATTGAGCTTTCAGTGTTAAGAATGATGTGTATGCATGTGTGCATGCGTACACGCATACCAACATGCACACAAGAAAAGCACAACTTCGCACAGCAGCATGAACACACACGCAAAAGCAGGCTGCCAATGAGGCAGATGAGGAGTGAAAGGAGTCACATTAAACAGCCAAACTTGTCCTGTTTCGCTTTCATAGCCCCAGTCCATTTTCATAATGCATTAAAACCACTGCTGAGAAGAGAGGGAGAAATGGAAAGGAGAGGAAAAAGATGAGAAGGGTGTGTGTGTGTGAGAGAGAGAGACCGAGAGAGACACACAGAGACAGAGAGAGAGGGAGAGAGACAGAGACACAGAGAGAGAGAGAGAGAGACACAGAGAGACAGAGAGAGAGAGAGAGACACACAGAGAGAGAGAGAGAGACACAGAGAGAGAGAGAGAGAGAGAGAGAGAGAGAGAGAGAGAGAGGGAGGCGAGAGGAGAGAGGAGACGCGAGCGAGGGAGAGGAGACGAGAGAGAGAGAGAGAGAGAGAGAGAGAGAGAGAGAGGGGACAAGAAACATTCTCAAAGTAATCCAAAGCTAGTGAATGTATGGGGGTGCGAGGAAACAAGATAAGGATGAAGGGAGTGGAAGAGTTTGAAAAGAGAGCTCGTCTCAGAGGCAAGATATGGGAATAGAAAGTGTCTGATAGAGGCACAGACAGATTAGGGAGGTGGATAAAAGAAGATGGGATGCACTGATAAAACAAGTAAGGTTGATAGGCAAGAGATGGGAAAGAGGATTTAGTCACAAACTTTGATTGTGTGTGTTATGAATGCATGTGGGTTTCTTTACGTGTGTATGTGTTTGTAGTGCTCCATATTGTGTGTGTTTGTGTGTGTGGTTGCACAGTGGCAAGGGGCAGAAGGTTCTCTGTTTCAGCACCAGCAGGCTGATGAGAGTTTGGGGCCAAACAGCCTGGAGGCAGAGCTGGCCTTGTTACTCTCCCTTTTTTTTTTCTCTCTCTCTCTTAGACACAAACAGACACACAATCTCAAATTTAAACCAAACAGAGCCACGGCTGCTGTAACAAGCAGAGCATTTTGAACCTCAGATCATAACGATATGACTAACACATGGAAACAGTTAAAATGCTAAAATATTTAGAATGAATATCCAATTGTTTTGAGAATAACTAATGTGAAAAACAATGCATTTAAAACAGCTCTCGGTTTGAAAGGGGGTAGCTCTTTTGTATTACAAACACAGAAAACGAAATTGTATGTGTTCAGTACAAAAGTAAAGTAAATGAGCCAAACAAACAACCCCCCCCAAAAAAAAAAATAAATAAATAAAAATATTTGTCCAGTACATTTTGAACATATACACGTGTGATCAGGCAGCTGGAAAGACTCCAATGAATTTCCCATGTTCCTCTGTGTTTGCTACATGTGTAAAATATGCAACTGCTTGCCAACACATTCACTATAAGATTTTGAGAAGCTGACAGCATACCAAGCTGGAAACTTTTTTGATTCAGCACAGGATGAAAGTCAACTTGCTAATACTTGAAACTCGCTTGAGGTACATAATCCATCACAGCTCACTCTATGCCTCCTTTTTTTCCCTCCTGTCTGACAAAGTTACATTATTGTCATTAGTGAAACTGCTGTGACACTGCAAGTGTGATGCATTTATGGCCTGGAGAGAAGCTATCTAACTCACATGAGCTCAAATTATCCTTACATTATGCTTATCCTATTGTTTGTCTCCAGGTTTTGATTTTCTGACAACCTCTGATATGTCATAAATATATGAGTGTTTAGCTGCCAACTTTCAAACCATCTTTTTACTAACACTACTATACAAAGACAACTCTGGCAAAAATAAAAAGTTTACTGATGGATTATATAATCCAATCTTTACAAGTTGTGTGTGTATATCGTACCTACATGAGCAGACACAAATGGATGTCTAGAAGGTAATAAAAAAGGATTTAAAATGGATAGTGGCAATTTATGGTACATGAGCTAAAACATGAAGGGCAGTCACTATGACCTATTAAATGTCCATTAACCTTCAATCAAATCTACAGAGAGTGACTATCTTCTTATTGGTTGGGAAGGAAAGAGTTAAGTTACCAGTCGAATAGGGGCTGAGGCATCCAAAAGCCTATCTCCTCCAAGTCAATGGCGTGAAGGCTATCTCACACACACCTGACAGAGACAGAGTGCTGCCAATAGTGCCAGAGGGAACGAGAGAGAGGTAGGGCGGCAGACAGTGAGAAAGAAAAGGGGGAAGGAGGGAGCAGAAGACAGCTAAAGAAAGGAAGACAAAGACAGAGAGCATAAACCAGAGGCATGAAAAGAGAGATGGATGGATAATCGTGAGCACAGTGGTCAGATTTGAATGCTTGCTGCTCATTATGGGAAAAACTGACAGATGGAACGTTAAAGAGGCAGCATTTTGTATTTGTGTTCAGAAGACTGTAGACTGATACACAGGCACCGTGTTATAAAATCACTAAGCGCTCCAGCAGCCACAGGATAAAACTTTAATCAGGCATTAATAAAAACAATATCATTACTGTCTGCCTAAGGAAGTATCAAGACACACCTCACTGAATCTGGCAGGCAGACACACACACACACACACACAAACTCCATAGACATAAACAACCTCATCACTCATTGCACCTTTTCTGTTTTTACTTTGTTTACAATCCCCTCCTCTTCATCCTCCAGCTTTTCTATTTCCTTTCATCGATCAATCTACCTTTAAAATCATTGTGTAAGATTAAGCACAAACAGAGTACGGCCATAAGACACATCTACAAACGAACGGCTACATGGTTGGAGAAGCGAAAAAGCAAGAAGACTGAAAGCATCTCTCAAGGACAAAAGCAAGCCACTCAACTCTTGACTGAAAGCAGAGCTGCCTCATACAGCAAAGGGGCTGAGACTTGAGTCAAACAATTGTAAGTAGTGCAGCTTCCCAGTCACGCCATTCACCACAGACATAAAGAAAAACTATGAAAAATGGAAAGCCAGATACAGAATGGACATCCAGATAGGCACAGCTGAATGCTGTAGCCTTCCTGAAAGAGTAACAAAGCTAGAGAAATCTCTCTCACACTCTTACTCTCTTTGACAAAGCTAGGCTGGAAGGATGAAAGCACTGAATGAAAGCCTACACAGGACCTTAAAAGACAGGATAATGGTAGCACAGAAAGTGGAAAGGAGTAACAGAAAACAAGAGTGCGGAGAAGAGAAAAGGTCATATTATGGATGTTCTGAGAACATATGAAGGGTAGGAAGTTCAAGGAAATAAGTAACAAGAGGGATAATAGGTAAGGCACTCAGAGAAGGAAGGAGAGGGCAGAGAGAAGTGAAAAGCAAGAAAAACTGAATGAGAAAGTAATAAAGTCAGAGAAATCCAAAAAAAAAAAAAATTACTTTACTTTTCTTCCTTAGTTCTGAATAATCCTTGCCCTAAATACACACTCATACAGAGTGAGATATGTGTATATGCACACATGTGAACGGATCATGCACTGATAACATTACACTCCTTAATTCCTAATTAATCCTTCTAAACTGGATTATGGCGCAGTGCATGACAAGGCCAGGATTCCACCCTTTCGCTCTGATGACTCGTCATCGTGTGTGTGTGTGTGTGTGTGTGTGTGTGTGTGTGTAATGTCACTTCACTGTTTTTCAACTTGAGGTCCCATAAGGCCAGTCTGTCCTCGGTTACATGATGCTAGGAAATGAAGCTGAAGTGTCTGTGGTCCCCTATGACACAAACACACACATAAACACACACATTCACTCATTCACTTACACTCTCACACACATCCAATGTCTCTCTCACACACACACAACAGAGACAAGAAGTCCCCAGACCACAGGTCTCGAAAACACTTATGAATTATTGTGGTGAGTGGCAAGAACTCTAAACATTACTTCACACATTTTAAGTGAGGACTCAAGGGGGATACGTGCTTACTCACATAACAGACACAGGTCCCCTGACACACACGCACACGCACGCACACACACGCACACACGCACACACACACGTGTCCTGGTTTAAGAACTGCCACATAAACTATCCCATGTGATGTATTTTGAATTACACTGCTGTCTGAAATAAAAACCAGAGGGCTCTACAGACATCAAAACTAATTCATTTAAAGTTCTGTTGCACTTTGTAGATGACCAGAGATGGCAAAAAGCTTCCATTTATTAAACTTACACTAAATAGTAAAAAACAAAACTAGACTACAAAAAATAAAACAAATTATATAGTAAATATTCCCCATTTTCCAGGATTTAATACCAAAGTGGTTGTTGTGGTGATTTCAGCATGATGCACAAACACTATGTATGTACGACACACAACATAGGCCATGAACTCAGGATAATGTTTTGATGTAACAGCATGCTAAGACACATTTCATATAATCAGAACATTGTTGTGGAGTTTGACACTGGCAAAGGACCGTTGTCGCACACCACTCCCTCTGTCCTCACACTTCCCATTGTTCTCCACAATCGGTCTATTAATATCACTGTTGGTTTGAAAAAACAATGCTGATGAAATTGAGCACCTACAGTCGATGCACATAATAGCCTACAGAGAGTGCCAGTTCAAAGTGGAAGTCTCAAGAAAAGCTAGCTACATTTGGACCACAGTATAAATTAATAATGTGTTACATATTGTATTTCTTGTTACTGTGTGTACAGTGCTGTGTTCTCTGTGCTCATTAATCCATGCTGGCAATAGAAGGGGGGGGCAGAAAGGGGAAGTATTGTAATGGGTGAACGGATGGAGGGGGTCACAAAGGGATAGATGGAATGGAGTGAGTTGGGGGGAATTAGCATGCTTTCATGCGTTCTACACCTCAGTGGAGCACCACAGAGTCTGTTGATGCCTCTAAGTGCTATGCAGTATTAAGCACACAATCTCTAAGGAGTCCCTGTGGCATAGTGTGTGTGTGAGTGTGTGTGTGTGTGTGTGTGTGTAAGTACCAAGCCCTAAATAACCTATTTGGAAAACAGAAAGAGAAGGGAAGTGGAGAGATTCAGTTGAGAGTCAAACATTGTCAGAAGAGTGAGCCATTAAAATGTTTCCTGTGACGTGTTTGACTCCTCAGAGGAAAAGTGCAAAGAAAAAAAAAAGGCACAGAGGAGAAGGGAAATATTAAAAAGGCGGAAAAAGTTCTTTGTCCATCCTGTCTGTTCTCTTACAGCGAGAAAGTAGCAGGGCACACATGTTGAACAACTCATATTTTGTTAAGAGCAGCAGTGTCATCTCTCCTGCAGCTATCACAGCAGCCAGCAATGTAATACGTCACTATGACCAACCTGAACACCCGAGCTCTGTGCCCAGCTCTGTCACTTCACCTTTTCTCACTCACATGCTCTCTCACTGCTAACTTAACTCAGTTTCCTCATTTTACCTCACCTCAATCTCCAACTCCTCAATCACCGTCGTTGCTTCATGTCTCTCCACCTTTTGATCATTTGTCATTCCTTCATTCGCTCACTCAGTGCTCTCTTCAATCGTACACAGATCACTCCTGCCTCCATTCGTCCTTCCCTGAGCCTCATTCATTCTACGCCTCTCTCCTTCACTCTTGCCTCAATAACGCCATCCGTCTTCTCGTCTACTGAACCAAGATTAGTCTCCATCCATCTGTATCTTTGACAATAATCTCTCCTCTTTTTTTCCTAAATAGTAGCTGCAGGTTTTCAAAGTCATATTAATGCTACCTGGAATAAACTTGAGAGAGGAAGAGGAAGAAAAAGATGAAAACCTTAATCTGGAAATTTACTGCTGAGCTTTGGAACACAGGTGTAAAGCCACTACTTTTATCTGCCATGGTATGTTAAATTTTGGTTTTGGCTGAAAAACAATGCAGCGGCCTTGTTGTTTGTTTCCATCATCTTGCTTCAATCAAGCAGCACATTTTTTTAATCAATCAATCACGCACCCAAAATTTGCACTTTTCCATTGTGGTGGCAAGCTTTTATCTTTCTTGGGTTAGCCAACTACCTTATGAGCCAACAAATGAAAAATATGTTTTTAGTAACTTTCTCCCATAAAATCTGTAGTGCTGCAAGTGCTACCCACATTTTTCAGAGTAGGGAAGAAAGAGAAAGCAGAATGTTTGTAGTCCTATGCAGAAAGCTTTACAGCACTGAATATACTTAAAACTTAACTGCCAATAAGACTGTATAATGATATATTTTGATTAAAAAAAAGACATTCAACAGAAAAAAGATCTGTGTTTATACAGAGAATACATCACTTTAATGATTTGAGATTTGTTTTCAAGAGCCGCCAGTACTTGTTTTATTTCTATTTTATCATTATTAGTATTATTTCAAATTCTGTTATGGTCTGTTGCTCTTGCAGTATTAAACCACTATTTTCTTTGAGGCTGGAAACAAAGAAACCAGTGAGATGGGAAAACCTTCAGAGCAAAAATCAACATGAAACTTTGAAAGCAAAAACTCTCTGGGTTCTTCAAAAACTTTCCAGAACAGATTTAAGTTAAAAAAAAAAACATTCTTAGAGAGAGCTTTAGAAGTCTCTGGCGTACCTCTCCATTCACCCAAACAGACAGGAGTTGCTGGTGATGCCACATGCATGCACAACAAGTCCTGAAAGGTTCGCTCTGCTTGCTGCACATCTATAGTGTAACAGATCTAGCAGACAAAGCACTTCTATGTACAATACATACAAAACAAAAGACAGAAACAAGACACATGCAAAACATGTGACTCTCATTAGTTAACATGTACCATAGTTTGTTATGGGTGGTGTTATTAAATCTCAGTTAACGTGGCACTGCTTTAATTCCTTCTGACTACTGTGTATACTATATCCACAGTGATACTTTAAATTCTTTGCATGAATCGGGAACAGGCACATTTGGGGTTAGGTGGGAATGGTTTTGTCTTGAGTAGTGGTCAAAACAAGCTGAGAAATGATTAGAGAATTCAGTAGGGTTTCAGTCACTCCAGCTAAGATTGAATTTTGGAGGTTTTAGGGGAAGTCAGACTCCAATTTTCAGGCCCAGTCAAGCTGTACTTGAAATGGTACAACTCCAAAGCCCACTCACTCAGATCAATACTTAAAGTAGTAGCTCCATTCACACAATGACAAATTACTCATCTGCTGTCTCTGTCTTTTCTTTTTCTTTTTAGTTCCTGATGCCCTGCTACCATCACCCTGCTTTGCCAGTCTCAGTTTCACCCTGCAGTTAATCTGCTGGGTGGTGTGATGAGTGCTTGGGGAACCGACAAGGAGAAGATGAAGGAGATGAAGGAAGAGGGGAATGAGAGGAGGAGGATGGTTCGGGTGGGGGATGGGTTGGGGAGTGAGCGATGGCCATGCATTATTGAGCATACAGAGTGGAGTTTTTAGGGGATAAATGTGAAAGCATGTTTAGGGACAACCTTTTCCCTTCTACTCCCCCTCCTTCTCCCTTCCTTCATTACTTGCCCTCCCTCCAACTTTCGTTTCCCCACGAGGATGGCCACATCTCTTATTCAGTGGGGAGGTTAAAAATTCAAAGCTAGGAGGGTGTGTGTGTGTGTGTGTGTGTGTGAAGAGTGGGAGGGGTTGGCAGGGTACCTGAAAATGGTCAAAACGAAAGAATGTCTTTAGGGAGTTTTCTCAAGTGCTAATCTAGAAAGCTCCTTGCTTTGATTAGGCACACGTGTGTGTGGCGAAGGGTGGGTGGTGGTGGTTGTGGTGGTGGGAGAGTATGGGTACGGGGGAGGTAGATGAAGTGCGATATCAAGCAGGAGAGGGTGTAGACATACACTTTCATGCAGTGTAGTGTAGCACACAGCATAGTGAAAAATTAAGGTGCCTGCAGGGCGAAGCAGAACCCATGTCTCAAAGAACACGGCACATTCAGATACTGAGTAATGTAGCAACGGCTTCAACATGCAAACACAAACATGCAGCTATGAGCAAAAAGACATCGGAGGAAAACAACTGTGGCCGACCTGACCAAGTGGCATATACGCACAGCATTATTATACTCACATACACTATGCATGTTTATGTCTCATAGATATGTAGGGAAAAGAACTTAAACACATAGAAGTCCATAAACACACACATACACAAACACACACAGTCACAGTCACACAATCACTGGTAACAGATTAAGGTCAAGAAGTGGAGCGTGGCCCAGCCCACCAAGCTTTGTAAATACCATCGCTTCTGGTGTAAATGCCACTGGGTTACCCATATTACACACGGCCTCTATAGCTAGAGACCAGGGTCCATATTACAACAGCAGCAAAAAAAAAAAAAGCTGAGCAGGTTACAACACACACACACACACACACACACACACACACACACTCGGGCTAAGAACACAAATATTAAAGTAAACAAGATAATGTGCACCTTAAGAAAGTTGGTACAAGTGTATGCAAAGTTTGGGTGAAATTGATAGTTTTAATATGTGTGATTGTGTGAGAAGCCCGAAGACACTGTCTGAGCCATCAGCATAATGAGGAAGATAGTCTAATAGCACCCTAATAACTCACTAGCTAGCTAACGCAGCATCAGCAGCAGCTTAAGGCTACTGTTAAACAATTCGACTGAGATAGGAGCTTTGGACTTTAAAGGACACTTTCAAATGCCTGTGTTGCTGCCATCTATCTTGCCTTTTCTCATTTTACAGCTTGCTTTATCTTCACCCCCCACCAGTCTTTCGTCATTTTTCTGGTTCCGTCCCTTGTTCATCGCCTCTTTTCATAAGAACCCCTTTATCAGGCAGAGATAAGAGGAACGAGATGAGGAAATCAGGAGAGTAAAGAAGAAGAGGAGGAAGGGAGATGGGGGTTAATGCTCCTATCTTGTCAACTCTATCTTTGAAGTTGTTGCTCTTTACCGCTCCATTTTTTTATGTACGCTATCAGCAACATCAAAGTGGGCTAAGTCTCCTGTGTGTGTCTATGCAAGTGTGTGTGTGTGTGTGTTTGTGTCACTGCCCTCAGGGATAGGTAGCTAATATTGCAAAAAATAAACAGAGGTAGTTGCTGCCATGTGGCAGAGCCATCAGCCACAGTCAATCTGCACTTTTAGTTGCACCACACTTTGATTCTTCTCCTCTGTATCTCTCCATTTTTTCATGATTACCATGCTTTCTAATCATAGCCATGGCTTCAGTATGATTTCCCTTCCTCCCCAACCCATCAATACCAAAATTAAAGCACCTCTACCTTCAAGAACACTTTGACACCTCAGAGACGCAGGCACACATGTAAGTACGCACGTACACACATACATAAGAAAAACAGAGGGGGAGGGAAACAAAAAAAGAAAAAGAGTATGCCGCTGTGACCAAGAGAAGCAAAACAGGAAAGAAGAGTGGGTGGAAGGAGTGTAGGTGTGCATACATATATCACAGATCCCTTCACTCCGACATCCTTCCATCTCTGTTCATTTCCCCCTCTTAGCCTGGGTGAAAAGAGACAGAATGAGGAACACTGGGGATACTTAGCATCTGTAACAAGCTTTTGAGCTTATCAGCCAATCCTTCGATTAAACACACATACACAAACTCATAAACACACAGACACACGTACACACAAAGGTTCTCTCAGTCCCTGCTCAGCTGTCATATCACTGGGAACATTTAAATGGTAATGGTGTTGGAATGAGAGATTGGAAAACTGGCTGGCTAGCTGACCGACTGGCTGGCTGGTTGGGAGAGGAGCCGAGTGAAGCGACGAAGGCCTATTCCGTTTAAAAACAGGATAATCTCCAGAAAAGAGAAAAGGCAGCAAGGAGATTAGGCACACACAGACAGCAGTAATGCTCAGGCATGAGTACACTTAGCTCATTTGCATGTAAAACAGAGGAGAGAGATATAACGAGGGAGGGATGGAGGGTGGGATGAAATAAAGAGAATGAGTGGGACAAAAGCGTGTGTGTGTGTGTGTGTGTGTGTGTGTGTGTGTGAGTGTGTGTGTGTGTGTGAGTGTGTGTGAGAGAGAGAGTGAGAGAGAGAGAGTGAGAAAGAGAGAGAGAGAGTGCACTTACATGTGTATGTACAAGTCTATGCATATGAGTGAGCTATTGCAGTTGGCAGTGAGAGCCAATGTGAGCATACACAGATGTGTTTGAACCTGATAAGGCCTGATGAATGAGCAGCGTTTTGCGGCTGTTCCTCAACCATAAAGAGATGGTGAATGAGGGAAAGCTTGCTATTGCCGCACTGAGAATACACACCGAGGCTTACAGAGTGAGCAAAGCCAGCCTAATGCACCGCTACTGTTGAAGGCTTAAAATGGTATAGTTAGGATTTAAACTTAAGCACTGGTACACACCAAACACAACCTATAAACATCAAATCTTTTCATTTACAGGTTATACCTGCACATTGAAAAGCTAGTCTGTATATCGTATATAGGTGCTGATCAGATTTATGCGTCTCACAGACACCACTGTACACAGACTGATAGTTATCCAATCGTGTGGTCATTTGTTGTCGGAAAAAGGGTGGGGAGAGAAAACGGGGATTACACATATAAGTGGAGAAATGGCTGCATCCAGAAATAGAGTGAATAAGAGAGAGTAGAAGGAAAGAATAGTGTGATCACTTTCTACAGCATTAGTGACCCTTGCATTAACCCGCTTCTCTTTCTGCAGCCCCAGCCTGAACACTGCATGATTTATTAACAAGGCCTGCTACTGTGAGCTACACAAGTACAAACATACACACAGAGAACTACACACACACACTCACAGAGAACTTAAAACACATTATACACAAGCTTTTCAAAGCCAATACTAATTTAGCACAATCGCACAAGCGCACACAAACACTGTTATGGCTTAATACAGAGGGCCCATTCCTCATTTAGTCATCTAAGTGCTTTATTAGTACATATTTTAAAGAGTCTCAGGAGACTGCAGCTCTGAGTCTACACATCCCCTAAACTGTTATCTAAAACTCTCCCTAATTATACACAATCATACACACAAACACACACAACTCGCAAATGATCCAACAGTGGAAAAACAAACATCTTCTCAAAGTGGGTTGTGGAGGGGATTATGAAACTGGGATGGAGGAGGAGGAGGAGATGTGGGGAGATAAGAAAGGATGGATCTTCCCATTGGTGTGAAAAGCAGTCTTCACTTTTCTCACCTGTGGTCATTTCCAACAAAAACTTGCAAGTTATTTATCAGGCCGGTCAAATCTGAAGAGACACTTTTTACATGAAGCATCACCTATGAACTGTGCCTTATGAATGACTAAAGGGTAAATCTACAGGGACAGCATATCACACAGCTTGGAGTTTTGTAACAGCTCTGCAATCAGGATGTTTCTAGCATAATTATTTTTCTTCATCTGACAATGACCTTGAGCCAGTGTACAAAAAACAAGTCACTAAATAGTGTGAACTTTGTTTAATAGAAGATGCAATGACCTACAGTGATCAACAACACTCTCTATGCCTCTTGATCTTTTATTTCTAATATTATATTAAATATCTCATCTCATCCCTTTAACTGATTGACTGACAACCTGAGAAACGCCCCAGACAGGCAAGCATGCATGCAAACACACACATTCTTGTTGAATGGTGGCTTATCAAGGTGAAAAGTGAATGGAACAGAGCTAAGAGGAAACTCAGCAACATGAATACATGTGTACACACACACACACATAGAGACACACACAGTGAAGGAAATTGATTTCTTCAGAACACAGGGAGATCAAAAGGCTTATTATAATTGGTTTGTAAATGTGGCTGAGCTCACCCACCCACTCTCTGAAGTACATACACCAGCATACAGACACCCCTTCACTGACAAACACGCATCCATCTGCAATAAAGTTGTGATAGAAGAAGGTGCTGTTCCTTGTGTAGGTGTGTTTTGCGATGATATGCAGGGTGGATGGCATCACAAAGTGACTTCTTGGGGGAGGATTGGGGGTGGTGGGGCGGGGAGGCAGGGACGTGTCTCCACCAAAAAAGAGAAATGAGGTCGGCATATTACAACAGACTACAGAAACACAGCGATAGAGACACAGAAGAGGGAGGGGTCTTAAGACTGGAGAATTGGGATATGAAAATGATCCTCACATTATGAGGATTAATAATCATATATGCTCCTGGCCCTTTTCTCTCCCGAATCAAATTAATCACCACCGGTCCCCCTAGCCCAGCCTTTCCCTCTGCTCACTTTTTTTTTCTCCTTCATCTACCTTCCTCCTCCTTCTTTCTCTATCTCTCGGCCTCCCTCTCATTCTTTTACTAATTGGGCTATCTGAGGTGCCAACTTCAAAAGGCACCTGCTATCAAGCACAGATGAAAAAGTGAGAAAAGGACAGTTCAGAATATATATACCCATATTAGACGAAGAGCGTACAAATTCTAGCCTTGTCCTAGTCTGTCCTCCTACACCCCAAAAATTGGCTAACTATGCATAACAATGACCTGTGTGTGGATACTGTTAACCTATTATTAATTATTATTACTACTGTTAATATTATTATGTTAATATAGAATTAAAAGAAAGAGGGAGAATGTTTGCTTTCCGCCTGACACACACACACACACACACGCCCTTACACTCACAAAGCACAACAATGAAAAAAAATTAGTTTGAGTTTGACTAATTGCATACCAAGTCATTTTTGTGAATACAGTGGTCCCTCGTTTATCGCAGGGGATACGTTCTAAAAATAACCCGCATTTAGCGAAATCCGCGAAGTAAGTTTTACAATTATTATACATGTTTTAAGGCCGTAAAACCCCTAACCACACACTTTTATACACCTTTTTACACGCATTTTGTACAGTACTCCTTTAGTTAATCAGGACGCAGAACACATGTGCGGTTCTCCCTTAGCTTAGTTCATACTGTACAGTACGCTGTAAAAAACAAAACATGCAAAATTACACAAAAAAAATCAGCGAGTCTGCGAAAAGTTAACCGCACTATAGCAAGGGACGACTGTACATTGGATGGAGCCTAAAATAGAATTTTATATCACACCAGGCTGTACTACAGATTTACAGTCTAACAGCTTGCCATTATCTCAGACTGGGCAATCAATCACATTCAAAAGTTCAGTAACATAAAATGCAGCATGCAGTCTTATTAAGAATGTATCATCACATATTTTCTCCCCTGAAGGTGCTCATGTTAAAACAAAAAATTTAAATGTACCTTCAATCCCAATATGTGTCAATAAGGAAAACATTCTTAATTAACGTGACGCATATTGATACACTGGGCCACAGAGTGAAAGCCGACAAGCAAGTCTGGAAGAATATTCCCATTCAGCTCCCGGAGGTGGTGTCTCTTCTGAAAGTTTGCATCCCACTATAAGGCCTTGCTCAATTTATTGGCAGACTATGAAATGTAGTTTTCTTATTTCCCATGTTGACAGCTTAGTTTTGAATGAATGTATTCAGGTGAATAAGATGTTCAGCAGCACAGGACTACTAACAGGTGGTGCTTGCTTGCAATGTTTATTCGCAAGGCAAGTTAAGTAGTTTGAGAGGAGAGAGATGAAAAGACTTGAGGTAAAGAAGGCAAGACTAGAATAAATCTAGTGAGGTGGAACTTTTCTCCAATAGTAGTAGGGACATGTTATGTTCTTGCCTGACCTCAGAACCACTGTTGAAAATATGTCAATGCTGAAATACAGTTTTATAACGCAGAAAGAAAAGGCCAGTGTGTGTGAAATTGAAAGCAGTTAAATGAGATCAGATGGATTACTAAGTTTTTAAAATAAACATGAAACCAACCAACACTGCACAATTTAGGAAACATTTAGGAAATGCTTTATAACATATTTGCTACTGGTGCTAACAGAGTCATTAAACGGACATGAACAAACTGCAGACCACATTTTTTTAGTTTAATTCTGACATGCTCAGGATCTGGAGAGAACAGGAACATACAGTATAACTGACCTAAGCTTAACTACTGAACTTGACATTGCTCTCACTGAGGGAGAGAAACAACAGACAGCAATACATACTCAGCTAGAGATATACAGATTGGAAATATAAATAACTACATAGATAAAAAGCAAAAGATACAGCCATGTACAGCCAGAGGGTGTGTCTCCCACTATCAGCTCTCTGCTCTTCCACCGAGCCTCAGAGGTCACCCCTGACCCTGCCCTGAGCACACTAGCCCCCTGCATGTCTGTTTTCTGTGTGGGTGTGTGTGTGTGTGCAAACCCAGCTGCACTGCTGGGCTGCTGACAGAGAGGAGGAAGAAGGGTCAGAAAGGGTCAGTGGTGGCTCGGTGTGGTGGCTTAGCTCGCTTTTGCTGGGTAACAAGGAATGGGAGGCGCAAGAGGAGGAGGAGGAGGAGGAGGAACGGGAGGATGCGGAAGAGTGAAGCCAAGCTCCCAGAGGTGAGGGATAAGGAGAGGGATATGGAGGTCAGGAAGAATGTATTAGGCCGTCAGCGGTACTGTATGTTTAAGCAAGAGGGGTCAAGGGTCAATTTGCATAACCATAACATAGTGTGGATTAAACCACACATGCGCACACAATGAATCCTAGTCCTAACTATCAAACCTTAACAGATTCAAAAGACGCACATGAAATCAACAACACAATAAACAATAATAAATAAATATCTCTCTCTAAACACACACAGAGTACACTCACACAGGCATACACACAGACAGGTGTGGGGCTATGAAAAGGCCACGGTGTCTTCATAGTCAGCTCTCAGAAAAGGTTATTAGACATCAACCAGAATAGGCGGCTGTCTCGGCCAATAAAAAGTGGAGGCATGGGTGCATAGGCCAGAAGGGTGTGTGTGCGTGTGTGTGTGTGTGTGAGTGAGTGGGGTAGGGTGGGGGGTGTTGAGGGGGGTCAAATCAAGGAGTGACAGGCAGACCTTAGGATTTGCCATACAGGTGAAGGCAGATGGGACAGCTGCCAACACTGACATTTAACTGACATCAACAGCTAGCATCAGCCATGTGTGCATGTGCACTTTTGTTTATGTATATGACATGAGAGGTGTGTCTGTGTGTGTGTGTGTGTGTGTGTGTGTGTGTGTGTGTGTGTATACACCGAGACTGAATCTGAAGGTCAGATGGAATTATATACACACCAACACTGTCTGTATGTGATTTCCTCGTGTCCTGGTTATTGAATGAATATGGAGGAGTTAGAGCAGAAGGCTCAGTGACACTGGGACAAGGTGATAGGAGCGGACAGGTGTGCGTGTGTGAGCGTACGCCCGTGTGTCAGTGCTTTGTGCCAGGACAGCAGGTGGCTAGTCAAAGGACATCAGTGACCTTCTCCTTATCCCTCCCTCTACCCTCCTCCCTTTGTCCATCTCTCCCTCTGTCCCCAAGTCCCAATTCATCTCACCTGGTAGTGAGGGCTCTGTCTCCACACAACAAGTCATGGGGACATTGAGAAGATGAACACACACTCAAACACAGGTGCGAGTGGTTTATTCATGAACTTGTGTGAGATGCTGTTTTGACACAGCGTTGTTGAATAATGTAAATGTGCAGTGTGTCCTCCAAGCAGAGGAAGGGAAGGGTGAAAAAGGCTGGAGAAGATGTGTGAAAAAAAAAACAGCTAAATGGAAGTGTGTGCGTGATATTCTTACCTTTAGTGGCTGATGGAAGCAGAGCAAGAGAATTGAAATAGGCATCGAGTTGGGGAGAGAGGGGAGGGATGTGAGAGGGGTGAGAAAAAAGACATTGCTCATTACTGTGGGACACAACATGATAACAGCAGTACTAAAAAGAAAATAAAAACACACAAGCCGCACACTCACGCTTTGACTGCGAGGAGAAGGCTAAGGTGAGTTTGGCAAAGAGCTCATTGTTTTCAAATTTCTCCTCTTTTGCCTTGGTCCAGAAACTGTTCTCAGAGAGGTCCTCAGCTGCAATCTAAGAGAACAAAATGCCAAATATGTACAGAGATAGAAAGAGGGACACAGGGGAAGACAAAATGAAGGGGAGACAGATGTATTGTATGCGTTAGATAACCATATCATCAAATTGACTCAATTTTCCAAAAATGGTCATCTGTGCACCTGGCAAACAATGAAATGAGCAGATAAAGAAGTCGAGAGAACAAAAGAAACAGCAGGGCTATAAAAGGAAGAAGCAGGGGTATGATAGTAGAGGGAGGGGAGAAGGGTGAAGGAAGGAAGGCAGGCACAAAGAGGAAAGAGAGAGGAGGAAACAAGTAGTCATTTTCTCTAATCTTCACACACTGTCTCTACCACAAAGCGTCTTCAGCTTCACACAAAGAAAGGCAAAGAAATACAGAGCGTTCTACTTTTTTCCCCTCACCCTTAGTTTTTTCTTTCTTCACACTTAGGAGCTCACTCTGTATCCCTCTCTTTGTCTTAGTATTGCTCTCTCTCTATTCTGGTCACAAGTCACAATTAACTTTGTATGTTTTTCCTTCACTTTCCAAGTGTTCTCATCAAAGGGAAAGAGAAAGAGAGAAAGTGAAACAGAGAGAGAGTGAGAAAACAGTGGCAGTAAATTTACAGATATCAGTCCTTTCATTATGGACAAAGCCTCGGGGATGGGGGAGTAGGACGGAAAAGACAGAGAGTAGGGAACGGAAATGTGATATGGGGATGAGCTGAAGGAGCAAGAAAGAAAGCAAGAGAGCAAAAAGGAGGATGAGACCAAGCCAGAAAAAAAAGTTAATTTAAATTACAAAAGAATACTGTCCTTTCTAGCAGCAATTTAATTATCTTTCAGTGGCGCAGTTAAAAGAAGAAGGCTTATTAAAAAGCAATTTCTGTGACATCCTCGTCAAACACTCTCACCAGCCCAGGAGAAAGAGGGAGGGGGAGAGACACAGAGAGAGAGAGAAAGAGAGAGAGGGAGAGAGAGGGAGAGAGAGAGGCTAAATGCTGATGAAGTCTGCTGAAGCCATTAAACAGTAGCTTTAGGCTAAAGAAAGACAGAGAGCTGTTTTGATGTTTTAACCATCACAGATGAGAGGGAGGAGAAGAACATGAAGCACATAGTCATGAGATACACGTATGCATGCAAGTCACTTTAGGTCAGAATCTCACTGTTAAAGCCCTATCCGACATTTCTTTCACACTGTTTCACACACCCTGAGCCATTACTAACTGTATTGTAAAACTTAGCACAGAAAAATACATACACACTTGGGATGAGCGAGTACAGCATTATCTGTATCTGTATCTGTATCTGTTAACCGTATGAATTATCTGTAGCTGTACTCAGTGTGGGAGGGGCCTAACCCAGAAGTGAGCAGGATTTAACCCGGAAGTGTGTCAGGTTGTCTTGAAATGGGCGGGGATTTAACCAGTATGTTATTTTAAGATGCAATTAATATGGGTTGATCAGAAATTGTTATATTTATTGCTGATTAGAAAACTATTTACAGGACAGCATCAGCACTGAGCTTCAGATCAATGGTTTTGATAGCACGACAACAAACAAAATATTTACAGAACAAGTTTTGCAACCATTAATACAACACATGCGGTTGCAATTATGAAGTGAAATTTTCATACTCAACATAACTTTCTTAAACTTTTATTTTTTTATGATCAGTGTGATTTTTTTTGTAATATTATTTATACCACTACTACCTTTATTTGTTTATGAAATACAGCAAGAAAGTTGGTTACAGCCAGCTGACTGTTTGACTGAGGGAGAGACAGAGAGCTGGGACAGTAGGAGAGGGGCGCTGTGACTAGCCTATCACAGAACGCAGACACAGTCGGCTGCCCAATGAGGATTTACATTCAATCCGAGCACAGACATTGACTCGTATTACTCGTACTCGTAAAAGTGCTTTATCTGTACCGGATGCTCAGCCGAGTATTCCGCTCTACTCCAATACAGACTTTAAATTACATTAGAGTTATTATTATTATTATCATCATCTTTTATATGAGCATTATATGCTCATGCTACAATGAGATATATTAGACTACAAGGGAGAATGATCTAATTTTCAACACTGGTGTTTTTGCAAATAGCAAACAACGAAGCAAGTTGAGAAATTTCTGGAGATGCAATGGGTCTGATTCCGAAATAACAATATTAAACATTCAAGTTAAGTAACTACATATGTGATCTTCCAAAGGAGCAAAGTGTTGGTTATATCATAGTATGAATCAATGAAGGTAGATATTAATATGAATTTCCAATATTTTTACATCACCAGATGAATAATTAATTGCCAATTTTGCATTCACTCTTTAAATATTGATAATATATTGAACCACCTATCCAAGAACTGACCTTCATCCAGTTTGCTCTCTTCAGCTGGACCTCAGGCTTGTACTCCTTTTTAGCCTGGAGCCCATAAGGCAGTGTAGGTGGTGCTGGGGCACCCCAGCCCCCCATGCCAAATAATGGCGGTGGAGGTATGCCCATGCCTGGCGGTGGTGGTGGTGGTGGAGGGCCCATCCCAGGCAATGGTGGAGGGGGTGGCGGTCCTGACATACCAGGGAGCGGCGGAGGTGGCGGAGGTCCTGGCATGCCTGGAAGTGGTGGAGGTGGTGGAGGCCCTGGCATGCCAGGAAGGGGTGGAGGCGGTGGCGGTCCTGGCATGCCAGGAAGAGGTGGAGGTGGTGGCGGTCCTGGCATGCCTGGTAAAGGAGGGGGGGGTGGGGGAAAAGGAATGGCTGCATGGCCTGGTAGGGGTGGGGGAGGAGGTGGAGGGGCCATACCTGCATTCTGGCCAGGGAGAGGAGGGGGAGGTGGTGGAGGGGGCAAACCGGGTGTTGGCACAGGAACAGTAACCGTGACAACTTTAGTCTTGGCTTCTTCCAGATCTTTAGACAGCTTTTCAATCTGTGGAGTATAAGGATACAGTATGCTATCACAAATATAGATTAATATCAATATTAATATTCATTGATTTACTATCAGACATACACTGTCAAACCATATACAGCAATTTAGTATATCTTGTATGTGTATTGTTTGTTGCACATTTCTCTAATTTACATTTATTTTGTTTTTATTTGCCAAGTTCCATCATTTCCAGTGAACAGCCATGCCAACGGAGTGATTAGATTTGAGACAAAAGGCAGAACAAAAGAGGGGGAAGAGTAACATAGAAAGGGATTAAAGCCTAGGCAGGATTGAGTTTTGGGAGAGATGGGGAGAGAATGGAGTGCAAGGCACAGAGAAAAAAACATAGCAGACGGGAATTAAGTCCACAGAGAAATTCAAAAGAAGAAGTTTTAAAGAAGAGGACAAACTTCTAAATTAGAAGTGAGGGTGAAATCAATTTTTTATTTCAACACTGAAATACTAATTTCAGTGTTTACATCAGTGAGCTGCCAATTCTTGAGAACACTGTTCTAGTCAATAAAGTTAGCCAGTTAATACTGGCATACAAGAGACTGGAGTCTGAATGAGAATGTAGTCTGTGTACTGTAATTTAAAGAATACAAGTACAGATACATTTATTTACTGTATGTGTACTTAGGTGTGTAATGTGTAAACAGAGTATGTGTTTGTGCGTGAAAGAGTGTATCTATGTGGCGTAACAAATTGTTTGTGTTGTTTCCTCCTCTGACTTTGAAAAAAAAAAAAGAGACAGTAACAGACATAAAGGGCCTCTGAGGCAAGCTTTCTTAGTGAGGCAGGAGATGAAGAGTTGGGCACAGCATCACACAGACGGACAGTGAGGGATCTCTACATGTGAAGAAATCTTCGATGGGCAGTGCTTCAAACACAGAGAAAGTGAGCCATCTTAGTATGAGAAGCTTGTTAGATGTCTGGCTGGTGATGCTGTTGATGGACAACTGTGGGTGCATATGCATATGTGCGTGTGTGTGTGTGTGTGTGTGTGTGTGTGTGTGTGTGTTTGGGCTTTGTGTGGTGAGAAGATGACTCTGCTGGCATCAGCCACTTTGGATGAGGCTCATTTTGGAAGCTGTGTAGTCCTCTTACTGACAGACAGACAGACACACACACACACACACGCACACACACACACGGATGTCTTCATGTGTTTATGAGCACACATGCACAGAGGCAGACTGTTCTGGGTCACTTGGTGTGTTTGTGAGTTTGGGTGTCACTGTGAGGCAGAGTCCAGCTGGTGTGGCAGCAGGACACTGACAGCTAAACAATCCTCATCTTTGCCTCCCTACTGTATGAGTGTACACACACCAGCACACACACTCACACACTCACACACAAACACACAAACACACAATCCCTGTGCGGGTATCTTGGCCTTAAAAATTCTGTTCTGTCCCATCTCCATCCTTCCCTTTCTTCTTCTTCTTTCTTCTCCCTTTAGTCACTCTTTATTCTGACATTCCCCCACTTTCCATGTTTTTATTGAGTTTCTTAATCTCTAAAGGATTTGGCTTCTTCTCACAATATCCTTTTAGTTTTTTTTCCCTTCTTTTCATGCCATGCTAGCAGCTGGCTAAATCATTTAAGGCCAGGGGGCTTCTGTGTTTGTGTGGGTGTGCGTAAATGTTGGACAACTTTTTTGGTGCTTAAGAGTTCTGCAATATTGCATTTTCTGTAAGTCTTGAAATGTTTTGCTTCTTGCAACTTTAGCAGAAGTTTTTGTTTTGTGTGTATGTGTTTCCGCTAAAGAAGACTGTTTCTTTTATCTGAGTCGATATTTATCGATTCTGTCTAAATGTTTAGTTCTTACTGACAATGGCAATGAAAAAGAAATACTATATAAAGTTTTCTTGAGCTGGTCAACTTGTACCATGCTGGGTTCAAGTCACTTTTAATTCAGTGAACTGGGGCATTTACTTTAAGACAAATTCACATAGTGAAATCTTAAGAATATTTGTCACATTTAGTTATGGGCTGAAAAGAAAAAAAAGCTTATACTTATTTGTTTGAATTAAAAACAGCATTGATCCCCGCATGGACTGGTGTGTGTTTGTGTATGTGTTTGTGGGTACCTGCTGTTGCAGAGTGCTTAGCTGTTGTTGTAGTCCCTGGTTCTCCTTTTCTTGCTCCAGCTTAGAAGACGACAGCTGTTCCTTTTCTTGACTCAAGTCTTGCAGCTTGTGCTCATAGTCACCCTCCAGTTTCTTCAGCTCCACCTGCAACTCGTGGCGTGCTGTCAACTCTGCATCCAGCTAATACACATAAAGGGTCATAGACAGGGACACACTCAGTTACAGTTTCCTAAAAAGAAAAAGGGTTAGACTTTTTGTTAACTTTACATTTTTTTGTGTAGTGCTAAAGTTCAACAGTCATCATTTTAGGAGCAGTAAACAATGTTTTGTCAGATTTCAGGCACAAACAGAAAAATCCCATTAGTACCAGGGCGGGACTGCACAGATACTGTGCCACAGTCTTGAAAATGGTGTTCCTGATATGCTCTTGTAATTAATATTCAGCTAATTATGTGCAACTTTTACTTTCAGCACTGCCACAAGTCTTTTCCTCTGGATATGAGGCACAGGGTGCACAGGATTATTATACTAACCATTTCAGAAAAATAACAATAATGATTTTTAAATGTTAATTAAATATTAATGTCATGAAACATTAGGTACATTTAAAAATATTCTCTTGCAGCTATCAGGCATAATATTAGACAACAAAACTGAGTGACAAAACAGTTTTTTCTGCTCAGGTTTTTGTGAAATTCATGGTTTAAAATGCCAAAGCAAACATAGAATGGACACCATGATGCTGCAATTCAGAAGGGGCTCTACTACAGGATTCGGTTTGGGTGAGAAGTTGTCAAAGGCCAAATAATTTTTATGAATACTTTCATTTAACAGATGACTTAAGTTTTAAAATACACAAAGTATAAATATCAACCCTGAAGCTCCAAAAACACCAGGGTTCTCTAAAGAAGTATTAGAGCAAAGTAAGTTTGTGTGCACAGGCTTTTAGCCACCCTCTTGAAGCTGCAGCAGTTTCCATATCTCAAAGACCTGTAGAAGCCATTTCCTGCAGTGTAGTGCTTTTAGTTTTGTTGTATAAATTACTCTGCGAATTAGTGTCAATTATTGAGTTAGGATGCTTCAGTGCACTTGTATGAATTCACTTCTCACTTTCATTTTAAAACCTTCACATCCACAAAAAAGAAAAAAATATATTTCACCCTTCATTTTAATTTTCTCACTTTCAAAAGTGTTCAAGGATTTTTCTGCTAGGATACTTTACAAACAGGATAAGAGTATTTAAACAGATGAATCCATAAACACATAGACACACATGGCTGTTTAATTTGCAGACAGCAGATCCGTTACTCTCGCTGTCAGCGTCCTGACAGCCTCATCCCTAAATCCTGCCAGAGACTGCCTGCAATTACCCCATCATACACAACCACCACTATGGTGTGTGCATGCGTGGTCAACAAAAATTAATCCAAGTGCCTTCATGTAATAATGTGTGCTTGAGTGGATGTGCATGCGTTCAATTGATATGATGCCATGTGAGAGTGTGTGTCTCTTTGAGTGCCTAAATGAAGGCTAGTTTCAGCTCCCTCTTTGCAATTATCCTGTCACTAGGACAGAAACATCAGGGTAGCAGCACACCACAATCAAGGCATTTACCCCCTTGTGTGAATGTGTGTGTTGCATGTGTTTTTTGCTAGCCTGTAAGAATATTTGTCTGTCAGGTTGCTGTCAGACATGTGTATACTCATTCTCTTAGTCACCCTCTGTTCCTCCCTTTTTCTCATTTGTCATCTCATGTCAGCCAGACGCTGGTCGCATAGAATTTCATTACAATCCAAATGTGTCTGTCTAAGGAGGAAATGCTAGACTTTTACAATCTATGATTTTCTTTAGTGCCTAAGTGATTGTAATAGCTTCTGGCTTGAAGTGTAAATACGATGGCATGTTATAATTGTGTGTGCACGCATTAACAATATTCAGTGTGAATTCATTTGAGTGCATTTCTGTCAACTAATCCACTAATTACCTTCTTCTCCAGCTCATTTGCCTTGGCCTGACTGGTTTCCACTTTGGTCTGGTCCACCATGTTATCTGTGGACAAAGAGGACAGAAGAGAGAGGAAAAAAAAAGGTGGTGGATAAGATAAGCGTCTCAGACAATGGACCTGCACGTGTCTGTGGCCGTGAAAACGTCGCACCCTTCAGTCTGGCACATGCTGTGGGTGCACACATGGATTTACAAACAAGACTCATACACACAGAGCAAGCGTTCTATGGGTCTCCTGACTTTTCTCTTATCACACTAGTCAAGATCCGCGACGATTATGGAGGCATCTCATTACAATAGGATACTACTATCTGTTGCATGCTGCTTCGACACAACATTACCTTTTATGTCTCCAATACATACATCTTTGTCTGACTGTGTGCATATTTGCTAGAGAAGTGGGAGGCACTAATTTCCCTCCATGCCACGACAAACTGTGCAAAAATAAAAGAAAGACCATATAACACTCAGGGAGCAATCCATTATCAGAGGTTCTGCTTGGCAGGGGACAGGGTGAAAAGGACACAGGCTAACCATCAGGGTACCTTTACAGAATAATTGCAGGGTCTACAGGTGGTTTAGTGCCCAAGGGCTTGCCGAGCATGTGCAATAAAAGAGCTAATTAACATGAAGATGAATGCCACAAAGTCACTGGATCAAAGACAGCTAATCATGATGCCCAGGAGAGGGATCAAAGAGATAGATAGCAGAGATAGAAGAGCTGTGAAAAGCTAAAATAGAAAACTAAGATATTACATGAACTTAAAGCAACTAAATTATGCAGATTATTATACGTCCAGTGGAAAAAGAAGCTGAATCAATGTAAGATTTGCTATATTTTGAAAAACCAGTGAGAACGAGGGAAAAATGAAAAATGAAATTCATGAAAAAGGGTTTTGCTGGATGAAAGAACCTCACAATAATATGCCAACCCACATACAATTTCAGAGTGTGCATTTGTGTATGAGTTTACATAGTTATTGGATGTGTAATGGGGTGGGGGCTGGGGGGTGTACTTCTGTCATGGTGGCTAGGCTAAATGGGACAAACTTCGAATAGAGAGCACTAAGGGAGCCAGAATATGGGGGGAAACTGTGCTGAATTTCAGAGTTCAAAGAAAAACACTAAATAATGCATGCAGGGCAGAATTGGGCTGCTTTCCACCGATAATAACTCTGGCAGCCTTAAAGGAGGCCAGCCAGCCTGTGTGTGTGTGTGTGTGTGTGTGGGTGTGTGTGTGTCAAGACGCATTTAGAAGCAGTGCAATTAGAGCCTCCTGCGGTGAGCAACGGAGACCTGCCATAAAGGAGTATTGAACTCTTGAGACATGACCTGCACCTCCATTCTGCTCTGGTTTAGTTTACTATTGTCGCCAGGTGTTTTCTTGTCAACATTTGGAGCTGTCGCTGAGGTGCATACATTTCAGCAAAATTTAGGATTTCAAGCTTGTAACAGGAAATGACTTCAGTGGTCGTCATAACTTCACCTCCATAAAAAAAGTCTGTTACCACTGGAGCTGTACTATGTCTTGCTCACAGGTACTTAAAGGATAGGTTTAAAGTTAATTGAAAATACATATGTACATATAAAATACATATAATACATACAAATGTGTGCATAAATATATATATATAAATAAACAGTTTTTTCTTGCTTTAATAATTCCTCCCTTTTTGTTGTGGAGAAATTGCTGAAGTCAAAGGTCAATGGTGAGGTCAGGAGGGAAGGAGCCTCTGATGTCTTATGCTGTAATATTTATTGACACTTGGCCAAGGAGAATTAGAGACACTCTTAAAGTTCATCAGAAGTGCCTGAGTCGGTCTCACATTCTGCCGAACTCATGCTGGTGGTCAGACTTTAAACCCCTACAGATTAGGGGTTGCATGACTTCAGATTTTCGACACTAATATGATGAAAGTCGAGTCAACGTCGACTAGTCGCTGGTGACGTCATTGATATTTTTTTTCAGTAATTAAAAAAATCACAGGAGGAGGGAATGCTTTGCAATAATCAGTATTCACTGACAATGGACAGCTGTTACAGAATTTGCACAGAACAGCAAGCATCAAGTATCAACAACAAACAACTTAACTGTTAAATTTTATGTAACATACCTACACGTTATGTTCCGCTACATCTCCCATATAGGCGAAGTGGAAAACAAAATACTGTACTCTTAAAACAATTTGGGAAGGAAACAACACACACAGACAAGAGCCTGCAAGCCTAGTCATCATCACAGTCCTGCTCAGTCACAGTTTTCGTTTTTTGATCCTGATTTGTGTGCAAGAACACAAGCACATCTACGTGCGCTGGGTGAAGGCTCGCCCGCTGTCGCGTGATGGTATTTCCAGTGAGTGAAAAAATCCTCTCGCTCTGTGTGCTTGTCGCTGGGACAACCAGGTAACGTTTGCACAACTTGGCCAAACAGGGAAATCTATCCTCGTTCTGGGCCCACCAGTGCAGCGGGTTCTGCATGGTGGAGTGTGCGGTGTTTGCTCACGGTGATTACAGCTAGGCGACGTTAAGCTCTAAACGTCATTGTGGAGTAGTGAAATCGACAAATCGACCAGTCGACCAGTCTGTACAACCCCTACTACAGATAATACCACAAATAATATACGCCCAGAATTAGTCAAAGAGAATGTCTTTACCCGTGTTTGTGTTACGGTCAGTAAATTCTTAATTGGAAATACTGTTTTTATATTCTGTTTATGTTAATGGAACGTCAACGGCAAGCTATCTATTATTTCTAGAAAGGCAACATTCAGTTCCTTCAATCCTGGCCACCACAGTAGTGAGATAGGCTGGCACCTACTGTTCCCAACCAAAGCCAAACGACTAATACTGCTGAGGACCTCAAGGCCCACACATGACCCTGTGTAACCGAAGGATAAAAAAATTCCATAACACTTTTCAAACTGGCAATTAAAAGATCCTTTTCTAATGCGGTTCCAGTGGAAAGATGGGGGACAAAATCTACAGTCCCGGTTCTCTGCAAAGATGTATGTGTTAACTTTACCTGAAGTTAGTAACTGACGTTAGGAGTCTGAGTTAATTAAATCAAGTGAGTAAAAGTTTGTCTTTTTAGAATTCCCTCTTTCCGTTTCCCCAGACACTGTTTTCTTGCTGAGTTGCAGTGAAGGCATAGCAATACAAAGAGGGAACTTTGTGCTGAAAGGACTTAACTTTGGAAAAGTACTCACTTCATTTGTCTAACGTAGACTGCCAAATTCTCCTATATTTTTGCAGAGGAAGGACTGTAGATTTCATTCATTTCACACAGTTACACAGTCCCTCTCTGGCTCCACCCTGTGGTTTTTATGAACTCCTACACATATGTCAACAATCGCATAACACAAGTATACTGCCATTGACAGTAATACAGCAATGTTGTCAGTGATTGGAGTGGGGTAGCCAAAAGTAAAATGGTTGAAAGTTTTAATCAATGTGGTACTGTGTAACAACATGTTTCATTTTTCTGGTCCATGTGCATTTTGTGTTGTTTCGATCTTTATCATCTGTCAAGTGAAGTGAAGAGTTTTTGGTGATTTTGGTGAGGACTTGATCATATGTGTGTTCTGGTCTAATAACTCACCTATCAACCCCTCAATGTTGAGGCTGAGGTTGCGGCACTTGAAGTCAGGGTCTGCTCCATTCCTGTGAAGCACGACCTGAGCGATACACTCGTCGATCAACTTGTAGTACTGAGGCCTGCAGAAGGGAGGGTGTGACAGATTTACAGAGAGATGGATTAGTAGACAGAAGAAAATGGAAAGGCAGGAGAAAAATAAGACGAAAAGGATTGAGGAGGAGGGTAACAATGGAGAGAAGAGTTTATATGTGGTGCTGGAGAAAAATAAAAGAATGTTTCTCTCTATACAACATAATTTGCATGTTGTGTCCACAATGACAATTATAACAAATCTATGTCTTTTTCAATACCAGTCTAGTCTGTATGAACAAGAAATATGGCACATCATGTGAGCAGAGGGTGGGATTGACGAAGAGCGAGCAGGTTCATTTGTTCAGACAAATGTGTGAACACGCATGCTTTGTCACTTTGTCTGCAACTGAGATTGGCTGTCTGTGTGAGCATGACGGTTTGAGTTTCTTGTCACAAAGATTGATTGTGTGCAACTGTGTTCGTGAAAATGTGCTGGTGTATGTCCAGCGCTCCATGTCTGATCGAGCCAGCTTCACACAGACACTCAATTTTGGAGGTGTCTTATTCCCTGACCCCATTATATGCTGCCAGAGTCACAAACTCAATACTTTATTTATTCTGTCTCCCTCCCTCCTCCCCTGTCTCTCTTAGTCACTCTGCCTTTGTCTAACACTTATTCCACTCCTTCACTATACTTTAATTGTTTTTTTTTCCACAGCTCAGATTTATCCGTGGAGCGAGAGAGACATCTAGTGTTCTTCTGAAAAACTGATTCGAAGAGAAATAGATTTGTCTTTGGCTACATCTTACATCCAGCAATTTTCATGAGCCTGAATTTAGAAATTATGTGTATAAGAAAAATGTGGTTGCTGATATATCTCAAAATTAATATACAAATGCCACTGCATCTTATAAACTATGTCTAATAATCATCTTATAGTCTGTGTATGACTATTCATGAGTGCATTTGTGTATTTTATTTTTTCATCTCCAGAGATTGAAACACAGTGAGACCAAGAATGAAAAAAACAAAAACAAAGCAGCAGGCACTTTTCCATTCATTTCCATTCAAATACTTAAAAATCTCTGAACATCTGACCTAGCAATTTACCTCAACTCTCAATTTCTTTTTCATCATTGTCTCGCCCTCCACCTCCCTTCTCTTTTCATCTCTGTAATTATCAAGCTGTATTTTCTGCCACTCTACAGCTCTAACTCCCACCCTCACTTCCTGTCTCTTTGTGGAGTACATTACAGACCATCTCTATTGTGTTCCACTGGAACACCTGGATGGAAAAAGCATGATAGGAAAGACAGAGGGAGAGAGGGGAGGTAAAAAGATTTCAGCTGGGACTATTTGTTTGGGCCTACCTCCCTTTTCCAACCTCACAATTTATTCCCCAAACAGTGTTAAAAATAAACTATTTCCTGTCTGTCGGATAACATCGAGGCAACATCGAGCCAACAACACATCTAACTCAACTCAAACGTGTGCGTGCTTGCACATCTGTGTCTGTTTTTGTGATATTAAGTAAAGCAAAGCATTCTTACCATTTGTGTGGACATGCATATGTAAATATGAAAACACTATGCCATTCACTACTTGACTTGTTCTTAATCTTATTCTAGTCTCGTCATTCACTCTTCCTCTCTCCTCTTTCCATAGCTAAATGCCCAAGGGCTTTGGAAAACACAGGGAGATGCATTAGCATATTTCCAGTGATAAGAGGTGATGCCATTCATTTCTATTTAAATGAAATTGGAATTCTTTGCATGTATTAATTTCTCAGCCCTTGAATGGTGTTCGAGAAAACAAACAGGAAATAGAAGGGACGGGCTGAGAGGAGGATGAAGAGAGAGGGAATTTAAGAAAAGGATGAAACTTCTTCTCAAGTTTTCTTTTTGTAATGGTTATTTTTTAAGACTGCATGGGTATTGAAGAAGACATTGCCAGTGATAATATGGCTGTATGATTTTGACACAACTAGCATTACTTCAGGAGATAAACCTCAATATTTAAAAAAAGTGACAATATCATGGGATGATACAATGGATGTTACACAATGCTACAATTCTAATTAGTAAAGCAGCTTTTTCTCTCTTGCCACCCAAGTGTAACTCTGGAAACCTCTTCTGCATTAATTAGCCTAATTTCTAGTTTTTATTACCCATAAATGACAATGTATGTATCATAGTAATATAACAGTAGTGATGAGTAAATCTCAGATGACAATATCTACTCTCTGCTCTCAGCTCTTATATGTGAACGCATGATCAGGAGCATGTGTGACACAGTATCAACATGTGTGATTGTGTATTTGTTCATGTGTTACCTGGCCAAATAATCATTACGGATCAGCAGCAGGTGTTGCATCAGTGACAGGAAGTGGTTCTCGGCTTTGGAGTCCTTCACAGTGTTGACTAGGATCTCAAATATTTCCCTCACATCATTGAAGCAAGAATTAAGAATCAATTCACAGAATAATTGGGGGAGTTAAACTCAAACATAAAATACAAAATATAAAACATCTTTAACAATCAGTGACTGAATAGCCTTGTACCAAACACCAAACACAGTTGTGCACTGCAGAATTACAGCGACACACAAGTCGAGACCTATCACACAAATATGTTTATGTTTTCAAAATTCATATGACCAGCTCTGTTACATTATCTCTGTTTGCATGTTGTTGCAGTGAGGAAGGCAGACTATGATTACACTGTTCTGGGTCACTGGGAGACACCTGGTGTTGAAAATCATAACTGCATGTCAAAAGCAGTAAGAAGCAATAGCAGCAGTTAGTTTTGGTCCTTTTTGAGCCATTTTAGGTACACTGTTATAGTACGGATGACTTTCTCTGGATGTATGTGTAATCAGTGTGTAATAAAGATAAAACGACACCCATTGCATCTTTCCCTTGAAATATGTATCTTTGTCAAAGCAGGAAAAAATCTTTATAGACAGTTTCTATAGTGATAGACCATATCTACACAGAATGAAGCTATTAAAGGACTCATTCCAGGTCCAGTCATCCCGCTCTTTTCACAAAGTGATCAGATATGCATGTGTTCACACTGATATCTAAGTGTCGTAGCAAGAACCATACAAGTCTACATATAACAACAACAATAAGAATTAGTACTTAACTAAGTTTCTATTGTTGTCATGTGCCTAATAAGACTGACTTTTATCTGTATGACAAAACTACATAATTTATAGTTGCATTAAAGGAATGAGTCCACCAGCTGATATTTTGCTGTTCTTTACAGCACTGCAGATGAGTAGCTAATGCCTGCGGCATCCTAATTGGCAAAGACGGATTTTAAATGTGAAAATGTACGCAGGGTTACAATGTCCCAAGAGCCTGAAAGATTATGCCTATTAATATGAAAATATTCATGTTGCATCTGTCTAAGAAAAAGTAAGTGGAACAAAAGAGCAATCTGAGGTTATGTAGATGATGATGCTGATTCATAATAACGCAGGTAATATATGCATTAAGCAAGGTTATTTCTATCACTCATCAAACTAGCAAAGTAATGTAAACGCAAAACCTCAAGTACGCAAAGTTATGTTCGAACCAAGTATACAGCTCAAATAGTAGACCCTGACAATTTCTACTAGAGGGAAATTTTTCCCCAGTGGAAGGATATTCCATCTCAATGCGGATGTCATCAAGACGTGCTTTGAGGTCCTCAGAGTCATCTTCAGCCTGCTCATCAAACACGGTGAGTTGCACCCTCAGCTCTTCGTTTTCTATCTTCCGCACCTCCTGCAGGGAGAGCGATGGGAAATGAAAAGGCAAGGGGGGAGAGTGGCAGAAAGCGTGTGACAAACAAAATTGAGTTTGGACAGTTGAGAGAAAGTTTTTTACGGTGTGAGTGTGTCAGACAGACAGCTAGACATAGGCATCAAGAGTGAGAGAGACATGGAGAGTGAGGCTGTGCAAATGTGTGTTGTTGGAGAGTCGCTTTGAGATAAGATCAAAAGAGAGTGTTTTCTGTACCGTCAGCTGTTCTCTGAGACCCAGTCTTAGTAGTTCAGAGCGAATATGGATCCTGAAGTCCAACTCTTCTCCCCGGCTGATCAAGGCATTGATCAGCTGCATGCAGCCACCCTGCCAAAAACACATCATAAAGTCAGCTTCACAGTTTAGACTAATGGAATACAGTTACACACACTTTTACATTTGACTGTTTATCAGATGCAACTGGGTTGGTGTCATTTGTCCAACAAAAACACACATGGGGAATAATAATAGTTATTTAAGGATGTGTGTGCATATGTGTGTACCTTGAGAGCAATGTTATGATTGTTCATGCCAGCAAGGAGAGGCTGAAACCTCTCAATGTCCCGTTTCTCTGCCTCCTCTGTAATGGCCTCCAAAACACGCTCGTGACTGCAAAAAACAATAATGCAAAAGGACTATAATTTTTGTGTGTTCAACTTTTTAAATACCATAGTATCATCATTTAATTCATGCTTACAGGTTCTCAGGATGTTCCAAAATTGAGATGGCAGAGAGCAGCTTTACAGCATCCACCATCATATGAGGTACCCTAGGATTGATGGCTCTGACCAGCAGAGGAATTCCCTCATCTGACTCCAGCATGGATTTCAGACCGTACTAAAAGGGAAGAAAGGAAGGATGAAGAGAGAAAGCAGAATGAGGTAAAGTTCTTCATGGTTTCTTTTTTGCAGCAGGGCAGAGACAGGACTTTTATTATTCAAATTATAGTGTTTACACCAGAAGAATCAGTCCAGATAAAATGTACACAGACTGCTACAACTTTGGAAATTACACAACTTATTTTCTATTGATAAAAGCAAAGTAAAAGCAAAGCTAACACCTTAACCCCTACAAGAGAGCTCAGGCTGCATATGGTAACGGGTTCATTATTGATTACAAAGCTATTACTATAGGCTGGTATCATGGACATTGAATACATTAAGTGCTTTGTGCAAAATGTATTACCAGATGCATTGTGTTTTTCTGTTTCAAAATCATGTTTATCTGTTTAGGTTTTTAGCTTAACTAAGGCTATAAAGAGTAATGCAGCATTTTGTCTCTTGTAGGCATCACATCATTAACACATGATTATTAATGTGTAATTTTTAAATGTAAAATTTTTGAAGAAGAATTTAGATATTTAGAATGTAGTGACTGCAGTCAATGTAATGAACTGACCAAGTTTGTCATAATGACTTCATGATGCCCTCTAGAGGAAGAATTGCTACATTACAACAAGGGCGGAAAAGGTGATAAAGATAGATTAACTAGTTTTATTTTATATTATATATATTATTTTACTTACATGCACCAACTACTGTGCTACCACATCAAAGAAAGGAGTATGGATTTGGATGCAAGTAAAGAAATAGTTAATCTCCTTACCTTGTTGTTCATAAAGGCTTTTAGACAACGAATTATCTCATGTTGACATTTCACCCCCATCATTCTAGTTGGTGGATAAGAAGGAAAACAGAAATGAGTACACATTATAAAACATACATGGCTAGAGAAAACAAATGCCTATTGTGGTGTTGTGATGCTGTTGTTTAAGTGTCTTACGGGTATTCGTCTTTTTCCTCCTGTAGTCTTCTAAGCAGATTCAGCAGCAGGGCCAGCCCCTCATCTCCAAAGTTCTGCACCCAACTGAAAATAAAACAAGACAAGTTTTCTAGTACTGTAACGTTATAATGAAGGATTAACACGACTATGTTTTCAATTATGATAGCTGAGTTGAGAAATCTTTTAACTGGAGGTCAATTTCCGTAATGCTGGAGGTCAAATAATAACTGATTGGGCCTTCAATTCCCACTGCTGTCAGATTTTAACACCAGCATGACTTTATGACTTTTTTCCACATATTTTCTTATCCACCTTGTGCATACAAGCTTCTGTGACAAGTTAATGTCCCTGGTGTAGGAGCATTAAAGTCTATCTTATCTTCTGTTACCTTATGCTATCTTATGTTTACTACAATTACATTTTACAATTAACAGTGTGCAAGTATGCACTGTCTAGTCGCTGTTTTTTGGTCCTGGAACAATAAAAAAAAAATTTTAAGTAAAAAATTGTATTTTGTTCTTTTCGCAGCAGTCATTATATATCACAAAGTAAATTGTGAATCACAGTGGATTAATCACACTAATCAACAGTTGAAGTCTCTCAAAGCTAAAATAAATCTTTACAAATTGATTACACTGAGTGAGTATCTAATGGAAGCTTCTATGGCAACAGTTGAATTGTGTCAACTGATCACTCTGGTCACTGCAATTTTTCTTTGCAATATGGCAGAAGCTGTCAAATAAAATGGTAATCATGAAAGATCAGTAATTTTAAAACAGTCTTGCAACATAGTCTCTGTTGGATTGAGGTCTGGACTCTACACTGGGAGATCATTTTCATAGGCTCTGTGTGTATCTGTATGCAAGTCTATGTGTCTCTTACCTGACAGGGTTGTTATTGAGGGAGACTCGGAGAGATTCCAGACAGCTCAGCAGCTGTGTGTCTCGGTAGTCTGATTTTAACTCCTGGATATACATCATGGCTGATTTGGAGCTCTCCTTCTGGTCTTGGCCCTAATCAACAAACACAAACAGACACAGTTGGCACACAAACACAAATTCATTTTGTGTTCTGCATTTATATTTGTCTTCTTACAGTTTATAATTGCTATTATTTCCACAAGAAAGCACAACAGCAGGGCTCCGTTGGCAACAGTCAAGCCCAATTTGAAATTTTCATCTTTAGAATTAAAGGGTACTGTGTGTAACATTTTCTCTTAATAGGCTTATTTCACCGTTAAATGAACTGTGCTAGCTACCATCTGTGCTTGGTTATGTCAGTCCTTTGAGCTACTTGCTTTCACCATGTTTGATTATACTACTTTTACTGCTACGACGACTGCTGGAAGGGAAGATGGTCCTAATAATGATGGTGATATTTTACTGACTTAATACTTTTGTATAATGGAAAATAACATCCAGTCTTTATTTGACAGTCATAACACTCTGTGTATGCAAAGCCGATCACTGAACACAGTCAAGGAAAGGTCTTTGTCTGATCATTTTCCATAACAATTAGATAACAGATAAGAGTGACCCTTGAAAACTCTTCAGTCTGGCTCCATGACAGAACCATATGTAGCACTATATTTTTAACAAGACGATACGGCATGTACAAGACCAAATTGTTTGTGATGACTGAATTTAGCCAGTACAGAAAAAAAATATGACTTGCATGGAACTGTCTGCAAATTCCCTTCAGCACAATGTGTTAGCAATATTTATTTTGGTACTGACAGCTTTAGACGTGTGGAGGTACTGGGAGACCATCTCTCGTTTGATTATAATGTCTTTTGCCCTTAGAGGCTGCTGCTTCTCCTCATTCAGGTTCATATCCACCTGGAGGAAGAGAGGAGGAAGGAGAAAAGAAAAACAAAGAAGGATGGAGAGATAAACAAAGAGACACAAAGTATTTTAGGAGGAGCTTGCATGGTGAAAAAATCTGTTGATTCAAGCAACAAAATACAAATTAGAATATAATAAACAGAAGATAAATACTAAAATAGAAACAGGAAGAATCAAATTAAGGATCCCAACTGGTCTCTCCTCAAATGGAGGCAAAGCATATAAAGTGAGAAGCTCTCAGTGAGATGTTTACAGATGCTCAGTTTCCATAGCTGTTCAGGGGAGATAATGGATAGGCGATTCTCCAAAAGCTCAATAGTTCACACACAAGACACATTTTGACTATCTTTCTCACCAGCATCTGTTCGAAGAGTTCCAGGACGTACTCATCGGTGTGATCATGCAGCATAGCACTCTGAGGATTTATCTCATAGTTGGCAGCTGAAGAGTGTCGCTGACCAGGCATATGGCCAGGCTTCTCCTTGTCCTTTTTCATCCTCATGCTGGTGAAACGCTCCAACTGAATTAGCAGACAGTATGACACAGGTTAGAAGAAAGAGGTCAGAAAGAAAATGTGTAAAGTGTAACTATGAGTGTAAGACCACAAAACAAGGTAGTAATCCCTAATCAACTCACAGTTTGAAGACTGGCCTACTCTCTTAATTCCAATGCAAAATATCGAACAGTGATAAAATACCTAAGTGTAATTTCTCCCTTAGTTTTGGGATAAACTTTTGGGTTTTCGTAGAAACCATAAACAAAGTGAGATGATGATTAGGGACTACAGATGTCAAAGGTTTTTGCCAACAAACATTGTCACACAAAGTCAACATGCAGTTAACACTGGCAGGCAAAGAGCATGGGGCTTTCAGTCCCCCTGGTTTAAAAGAATGTGGTAAGTTGCCAATATTTGCACATATTTCTGAGTGTTTATATAATGAATAGCCAAATGAAAAAGACGTCAACTTTAGGAAACATGTAACCCTTGGCACATATTGACATAGTGGCCCTCCATTATAATAAAATATAAATATTTAAATATGCATAACTCTGGCATCCCCCTGTTTCAACCACATCAGGGCAACACTAGCCTATGTGCCAAGCATTTCATTCCATTAGTGTCCATCTACCAAGCATACACATCCAACATGAGTACAGCACAGGACAAAACACATAGTAAACAACACTTGTGTTACAGTGGATTAGGATTGTATGACGGATGGCGACATGACATTAGATGGATATTGATGAGCTGGTTTATCAAAGACCACAGTGACAGATGGATGAACCAAGCACAAAGGTGATGGTTGAAAGCGGTAACAAACCTACCTCGTCAGGAATCAGCCGTTTGAGTTTCTGTAAAGGATGAACGGATGAAAGGGAGAAAAATGACAGAAGGGTAAGAAAAATCAAACAGACGGCAGGGAAAAGCCGTGAAAAGAAGGGAGGCAGATGGAGGGAGAGAAAGAGAAAGAATCAATTAGACAGAAATCATTTATGAAGGGTAACAGATTCAGGAAACCATCTGAATTCATGAGTGATTCATAGTAGTACAGTGGGAAACAGTATACATAAATCAGTGTTACACCTCAATCTACGTATTCATACAACTTTCCAAAGAATTAATACTTAAAATAGAGTTTAAACTAAGGTAATCAAGACATCTGAAAAGTAATAATTACAAGTGTGGCATATTAGGAGCAGAACAGCAGTCATAAACAAAAGGTGGAGGGACGCAAATATTTTCAAAGAAAAATAATACATTTGCATGTCAGGGCCACTAGGTGTCAGGCTATACCCATTAATGTTCCCATAGGTAACTCATTGTCAGCAGTGCTACTTTCAAGTTGGACAAACATATTTTGACAAGGTGCCTGCAAAGAACCTTAAAATGTCTCTAATTAACACAATCACAACTAAAATTAGTAGATTAAAGAGAAGGGGGAAACCTGAAAAGAGTGTTTTGAAGAATATCAGAAGTAGTAGTATTTTGCACTAAATGGCAAATTTCCCTAGTATTCAAATTTAAAGGCAAGCTGTTTTCCATTTAGTTTGATAGAGAAAAGCATTGGTGAAATGCACCTCCAAGTGCTATACAATGTCAACAACCTAGAAGACATGAGAAGGGTCAGTCTGGATATGACATTAGTCTATGATCTGACATCAAAATGACATTGTAACCTTGGGAGTTGGTCTAGAGTGCAAGTGTCAAATGGTCACAAGATCACAGAACAAGGTCTTCTTTACAGAACAGACATAAACAGACTAAATGCTATTGAGCACAAACCATAAACACTGACTGCAGGGATCTGCAACTTTAAGACATTCAACTTTTGGGATCCCAGATTAAGAATATTACATCAGATTCACCTACAACACCTCTTGCTGTATTGTGAAAGTATGGTTGTGTGAGGGTTTGTAAAAGTTGTTTGGCATTTCTAAAAATTGTTGGTGGCAGCATAAGGAGACTGTGAGTACCATGTGGTGCATGCACAACAATATGCACAATACCACTGACAGCACCAGACCTAGTGTGCACTTATTGGAGGCAAGGACAAGGCCTGGGAATAACATTTTCTGAAAGAACTGTGCTCTTTCTTGAGGTTTAATGTATGGCTCAAGACCGCAAAAAACAGCTTTTAACCAGCATAAAGTGACCCCATCTACTCAGCAATATATCTGACCACAGTTCTACCTTGGGTATTTCATTCTGTTAGTTGTAAATCTAGTGAACTCCACTTATTTTGGTGTGGACATGTCTCTTGTTTGTGTTTGTGTGTGTGTGTGTGTGTGTGTTTGCGTGTGTGTGTTTGCGTGTGTGTGTGTGTGTGTGTGTGTGTGTGTGTGTGTGTGTGTGTGTGTGTGTGTGTGTGTGTGTGTGTGTGTATAAGCCAGCTGACAGCCTTCACATCAAAATAAATCAAACCAATGAGTGAAGTTGGGAAATTAAATGAATAGAGGTTGTTGTGAGACCTGCTGTGACAAAGCAACACTTGAGAGCTTTTGTTCCATTATTCTTTAAATCACCAGGCATTGCATTAGGACTACAGATACAGTTTTGTAGTAGTTTTGGTTTGTTGTTTCATTGATCTAAGCCAAAAGCCACTACTAACACTTCCTGTGACCTTGTCAAGGGACGTCTGTACATCTACAATTAGGTGGGCTGTCCCTTTACTACAAGTGCCACAGCTGCACAACAGAAAGAAGGCACTCTGATCATGGGGAGAGCAGTCGTGAGAGGGATGTTTCTGCTTACACAGCTGCCGTCAAATGAAAGATCCTCCACCCATGCACACACAGACAGGCAGAAAATAACACATACACAAATGTTGTGGTGCTAGTCAGCCCACAGAACGGAAATACACAGCTGACAGCAGGCACAGTGGATTCTGGGTAATCGTATGTCCGGAAGAAAGCAATAGAGATAGATAGAAGAGGAAGAGATGGAAACCTTTCTTGAATTTAACTGTCAGTGTGTAGTTCCTCTTTTCAACCCACAAGTACAGTTAAGAATATTTGTACTTGTGGACAAAATTATCCACCACAGTATCTGAGCGAGGATTTTTAAGGGGGTCGAACGGAGTGACATGTACTGCATCTCTTTCTAAGGAGAACCACGAAAGCAACAATGAACCACTGCAGAACCACTTTCAGTAGTGCTGAATAACAAGGTCTCCATTAAATGGATGAGCTAGTGCCAGCTATGATTCAAATACTAAAGGGTTAATGCCTGAATATCACTGATTTAACTGAATACCCCAATATTGTTAGAACATTCTTTCAATACACAGTCAGTGGCAATGACTGCAAAATGAAGCATCAAATAATCTAATTTCTGTTCAGTGCAATTCAATGTTTTCATAATTAAGTTTTAGATCAGGCAATGTGTTTTAAAATAAAAGCTTCAGTGACTTCTTTGAATCATTGTTAAACTGTTTTGTAAAACAATTATGACATTTACTACTAATCCATTGAAACTATTACTGAATTATTCTTCAGCCTTAACTGTTAAATACCAATAATAAAAAAAAGAAAATCTGCATGAATGTGTGTTTCTGCTACATTGATCTAGATGATCACATATCCTATCTCATTACCTGCTCTCAGAATATTGGGCACCTGTGTGTCCCCAAAGTAAAAAAAAAGTGACTGGCTGCAGGACTTTTACCTATCATACCCCACTCCTCTGGAATAACCTTCTCCCTGCTGGCATCAGACAATCTGACTCCATTAAGGCCTTTAAATCCAAACAGATTAGTTCAGGACTTGCCTGGTATCATTATCTTTCAGAGGATTCATCTCAGTCTCTCTCATCTCTTCTTATAATCCACATTTGTCCTGCTAACAAAGATAAAATTGTAAACTTTTTTTAATAACCCTCTCTTGTTTTTGTTTCTGTTTCTTAAAAGTTGTGTTTGTCTCTCTCTTCTTCCCTCTGTTCTTGTCTCTCCCTTTTCTCTCCTCTCTGCTAGACCACCAGCCATCTGGGAATCTCTCTCTCAAGGCTTCCGGGGCCTCTTCCTGACCTTTAGATCTGAAACATCATCCCACAGAAAAGTTAAGCTTCCCTTCTTTTCTCCTCTCTCCCTAGTTTGCATGTGTGCTGGGTGCGTTTGCTTGTTTCTCCTGTTTGTGTAAATGCTGTGCTGTCTTTTCTGTGCTTGTGTGGTCTGAAAAGGTTAGTCGTCCAGATATCCATGGTGGGATCGTATGGCTTAAGTACCACTTCTACGCAACTTCTACAACGCCTGAAGTTGTTCAATATCCTCTCGGATCCCGGATATTTTCCTGTTAGGAAAGGGTTTTTGGGGCAGGTTTACGTCAAATTAAGTGTCTAAGGACTGAGGGTGTTGACTGTTTGTGAGATTGTGAAGCCCACACATGCAAATTGTGATTTTGGGCTACATGATTTTTTTTCTTGGCTGGAAATAAAATTCACACAGATAATGCAAAATGTTATGACACGACAAACTGATATTAAAACTGACAAAAAGAACTGAGTAGCCTGTGGAGCAGGTTAGATAGATAGATGATGGTAGATAAAATCATTTTTAAAGCCAAACTGCCAACCATGTGCTTGTTCCAGCTTCTCAAATTTGACAATTGGCTGCTTTTGACTGTATAATACCAACTATTGGGTTTTGGAAAACAAGTCATTTAAAAAAAATACTTGACATCTGGGAAATTTCTCACAATTTTATGACATTTTATAAACTAATTGATTAGATACATTGTTGGAAAAAGTAATTGACAGATTAATCTACAATAGGTCTGAAAGTTTTTCTCAATTATAATGCAGCAGGCTCCCCGAGCACAGGATGCCAGCTAAATGAGCTAATTCATCTAATCAGCCACAATGTGTGGATTAGATAAAGTGGTGAGCTACATGTCACAAGCGACCTCTTACTACATTTTGAGTGAACATCAAATCACCACCTCATCAAGGTTAGCAACTATTACATAGAGCCCATAGATGGGTTACGACAACAGCAGGCTTTTAATGGCAGTCTTACAGCATGCAGATTTGCTAATAATCATCCACAACACTGAGGAGTTGTTGTTGATATTTAAGAGAATGGAGATAGGTGTAAAGAAAAACATTAAAACTGCACAGTTGCAAGTGAGGATATATTTATGAAAGTAAGAAATGTAGATTGGTGCACCCAATTGCTGCTTTCTGTGCAGGAAAAATTCCCTACAGTGCAACCCTTTCCCGCACACACACGTAGAACATATAAGTATTCTAAAGAGAGTATAATTACACAGCCTTGAAGGCAGAAGCAAAAAAAAGAAAAAGAAAGGAGGATAGGGAACAGGCTCGGTCTGTCTGGTTGTCTGTCTCTGAGACCAGACAGCTGTGGAGAACGCAACTCAGCAGATGCATTTGGCTTGTGACAGGAATATAATGAGCCAGTCACACATGGCTGCTGATGTTTCTCTATGTGTGCGTACCTGCACCTGTCTGTGCACAGTGCATACATATTTAAGTAGCAGGTCCTGACAGTGGTAAGAAAGATTATGTAAATCAGAGCGACGATGAAAAGTAAGTAAATGCAGGCTGACAGAAGACAGAGTGACCACTTTCACAGGCAAATGAGTCAAGTATCCACAGTTCTGTCAGATGATCATTCAAAACGGATGCATACTAGTTTAATGGTTGGGCTGAACAACAGGGAAGAAATACCATTTTGCTATCGCAAATTTGACAAGGGTGTGACGTATCTTGCCTTAGAGTTAATTAACAAATTACAAATAACATTCCATCATTACTGTGTGATGTCAATTATTTTATTTTCTATAATCTAATACAAATGCAAATACAGACATGCGCACAGATATTTATATATCTTAATATTTATCAAACAAAAATATTTAAATGTTAGTAAGTATGTCTATGTTGGCATAAAAGGTCAAGCATAAGCTGGATTTACAAATATTTTTGTTTTGTCAGCACGATTCACTTATCAGTAATGACCAGGCAAAAATTAGTGTCAAGCCGTGCCCATTAGTGTACCACATGTTTATGATTATAATTCTGTCTCGGTCTTGCCTACATGTTCACTTGGTCTTAATTTGATCTAACTATCACACATAAACATCCATTGTCTGGTACTTGTAGACAATAAAATCAGGAGGCCTGGGTGGGAACTGGCCAGGGACTTTTATGTGTGCTTATGTGTGTGAAATAAATATACAGAAATCACTTTGTTCTCACGACTTCACTGTGTATTTATAGAACAGAAAGGAAACAAATTACCTGTCTGTTAAGATGGATGTGGAGTTACTGCACTCATATTTCAGTTTGTGTTCTGTGTGACGTGTAAGGCGTAATGTGGTATTGGGGTTGTAACATTCCTAGATATTAATACTGTGTGAATACAGAGTTGGGTGGGGGAGGGAAGTATAGGTGAGGGAGAGAGGTATATTGATATGAACAGGTGAGGTGCTAAGTTTATTAAAAGTGGCAGAGCGGGGAATAGGGTGGAGACGTGGGGTAATGGAAGTGTGAGTGCATGCATATCATTTTTTACTGTTTGTGCTGAAGGAAGATGGATGTAATATCTAGATTATATTTAAAAACCTCTGACCACTGAACATCAAGTTAAAGAAAAATATGCTTGGTGTGTGTGGTCTATGTTAACCACGCTGATTTAACACTATTTACAATATTTCCATGGCTACATACTGAGTATACTGATGATATCATAGAGGCAGGCACACCCAGAGACAGCTAAAAAGTTTCCTACGCTTACTGCCTAAGCAGGAAATTACCAACAACCTTGACGTATTGCACACAGTTAAAAAGAAAAAACTTCCCTCCCTCTCACCAGAGTTTGCCTTGAAAAGCAAAAAAAAGAAATTATCTATCACAAACGCTCTTTTGAGAATTGTAGGGCAGAGTATGACAATATTGTGGTCACTGTTTCGAAGGAAACCTGGCTGTTGACACATGCCAGGTTAGTTACAACTTCCAAGCAACCTGTAACAAAAATGAAACAAACACTGACAAGCGAAAGAGAAAGTCCCCAAAACATAAAATGCAACACTTTTACCAAGGCTGTGAGGTCTATTCCTCAGAGGTCAGCATCTCCACTCCACGTCCCCACCTTAAATTGGACATTAGTCAATTCTTTCACATCCGATCCTCTTTATGCTGGAATTTTTAATGCTCCTCACTGACCTACTGACTGAAGGAACATTTGAGTGCACTGTCTCTGTGTGAGAGAGAATATAATTGTATATCAGTCTAAGTGGGGCATGTTTGCTGCATGACTGCTCCTTGTCCTTGGACTACTATTGTTAATGGAGACACAAAGCCCACTGACCCCCCCCAACCCTCCTCCACTTAAAACAAGGGAGGTCACTGTTCCCATGTCTCTCTCTTTGCAACCCTCGAAACTGCAAACTTTAATGCAGTATCCATGGTGTGATGTTGCATGACACAATTCAGTGTATTTCCACTGTGTCATCTAAAACTTGAATGCCTTGGAATATTTGGTTAATATTAGTCAAAAATGGCAAAACAAATAAATATGTAAATTTCATAGCATTTAAGTATTTTGCTAGTTCGAGTTTTTATTCTTATCTCGGTGAAAATTCATGCAGTATATACATAGCTTTTAGCAAATTCAAGCTGCATATAAATATGTATGCATGCAAGTCACATTCCTGGCATCCACACAGTTTTCTACCTGAAAAACTACTTCATTAGAATACAACTTTTTGGGTTTCTGATTACCTCTCCACTTCACCTGCAAATCACCTCTTTGTAAATAATCAGACCATAAAATGTCATTGTAATAAATTTACAGAGTTATAAAATCATGTCTAATAGTAAATTAAAATGGTGTGCAGTTCTTTTACTCAAATTAAACTTCCACAAACATATTTCATCGAATCAACGTGTCTCTCTTTTTAAAAAAAAAAAAAAAAAAACACAGGGTTGTGTCTGAATGCCCAGTTAGAGAGCTACAGATTAATCCATAAGCAAGAGGCAAGATACATCCTGGACAGGTTACTAGTTAAGGCTTGTCCACACAGGAGGTGGATCACCTGAAATTACCAGATGTCCATCTCATGCACTCGTGGCAGGAGAGTACACTTCTATTTTAAATCAATACAGCTGTGCAATGGGTCATATTGCACTCGTGCTATTTACACATAACCACAGTATCAAATTAGACTAGACTGTTTCTTCCTTTTTTCTTAGTTCAGCATCACAGTAAACTTTTACATTACATCAGCCTACGTGCGTCTCATTTTTTAGCCTACCTTATCTCTTAATGCTTTTCCTCGTCACCTGTTTTCCACACAGTCAGAGAAAGTAAAAGTGTGCTTACTGCTCATGGTTCAGTTATAAAATCCCCAAATAAAACATCTCTCCGTCAAGCTGCTGACAGCAATGTCAGCGGAAGAGTCAATCACAGTAGATGGCACAGTGGACTGTCTGGTTCAAAAGTGATGTAGCTGACTTCACTGACAATCACTGGAGCAGAGAGCGACAGAGCAGCCAACAGACTGGAGTCGCACTGCCCTGCTTCCAGTGTCACACTTCCCTCCGTTTATACCACCCTTCTCTACTTCCATCTCAGTGAAGTTTTGTGTCATTTTGAGATTTTGGGTTGTGAAGTGTACAGCCATGCTGGTGCTCCTGCAAAGTTCTGTGTACAATGATGCGGCTAAAAAAGGAATGCAGAGATTTCACTGACATGACTTCTCTGGTTCTTCTGAACTGATGATTCAAAACAACTTTTATGGGGCAGCCAAGAATCTTTCTCATCTTTTTTACTGATCTAAACATGGACCAAAACAAACACATACACATACACATACAGTTACAGATGCACTTGTAGCAGCTCTGCAGTGTGGTCAGCATTTAACTTCCACACTTCATTAAAATCACTATACACTTCACAGTTACAATCACAAAGGCTTGCAAAGTACTGTGTTTCATACATTAAGGTAAACATATTTAGACTATGCCGTCCAATAATATTATGACATAATAATAATCTCTAATATGAGAATGATGGCTTGTGGGAGAACAAAACCAAGGAGACAGCCACACATGCACACCAGTGATGCGCGGGTTGATCCAAATTGAGCGGGTGCCCACGGGTGGTCACGAGTCACCAAACATTATTAATATAAAGAGTTATAAACATATTCTATGCCTGCATTTTGTGAGCACTTAAATTAGGCATCCATGTGACAAAATAGACTATTGTAATCTAATTTGTAGTTGGAAATCCTTATTTATTTTGAATGTTGAGCACTATTAACTTTTGAATGAATGCTGATGCGGGACAAAAAGCCAGATTTTCCAACACGTGGAACTGAGCATGCCATTAAACCGCATTTTAATAGGCTACCTTTAAATGAATATAATAACTCAGTATTGCCAGTTTTATGTAGCCCGATGACGCTACGAAGTTAATCAAGAGTATAGACTACTTTTTATAATGTGGGTCAGGAAGCGGGTTGGGTACAATATTTCACAATTTTTTGATGCGATCCGAGTTCGGGCGGGTTAGTTTAAAACGTCAGCCGGTGCAGGTCAAACATGGACCCGCGCATCACTGATGCACACATGAACAAACAACAAGACAAAACTGTACAAAGCTGTTTGTCGGAAACAAAGGGGGAGGGAGATTAAACAACCACAGGAGTTGGGATTTTACAAATGGGTTCCACAGAAACACTGACAGAGATATTTAAAGGAAGTAGATCCAAATCACAGACTCTGAAAGTACACAATTCAATTATGAACTTAGAAGGCAAGAGAGAGGGATAAGCAGTGCATTTGTGCATATGGGTAAGGAGAACACAACAGAAACACTAAAATAATACGTCAACCCCCAACTACCACCGACACCACCGTGTTTGTTATGTGCCCCAAGTCACCAACAACAAAGAGGCTACACTTAAGCATTAAGACAGTGTCAACAATTGTTGAATAACTTCATATTTGATCACAAATCATATTCTGTTGGTGTTTCTCAGATTGATTCAGATTCATTGATGTGCTGTCATTGCTGCAGCAGTGTTTAACAGAACAACTTAAAACATCCACCTGAAACATCACTGCAAAATAGAAAATGACGAAGCTATTATTTTATATCACCTAACTAGTGTGATTTCTCCCCTGATGCTTAAACACTTCCAAACAAACGTCACCCTTGCAGGCACTTTTGTTTCATGACTTTGTCATTTCAATACCGATGAAAAAACTGGTGTCAGGGTGTCAGGCCTTCAGGGTCATTTAAATAACGGTTGCATCCTGAAACCCAGCGTCTTAGAAGGGATGAGGCCGCCACACAGCACATTTAAACCCTTACCACCTACACATATCATCTGCTCACAAGCAGAATGAAGCATCAATCCTACACAAATTCCCCAACTGTATACAAATCTCTAACTTTCACCTACATATTACCACAAGAGCTGGTAAGTGTCACTGACACACAGACATTCTCATTACCTCCATCATACCCTCACATACTCGGTCCATTGTGACAGCACACAGAGACTTGGCTGATATGCATGCATCATTGACTGTTCCTACTGATGACTCCAGCCTTCTAAATCAACAGAGACGGGGTCTGTTTCTATGTGGCTTAGAGGCCCACCACAGGAACAACTCTAAGTATGAGAACTGCCTAAAGAGAAACTGCACAAAGCTAGAGAGAGAGTACAGGAACGTTTTCTGTCTCTTTTTGTTTTTGTTTTTTTTGCCACAATATAACCTCAGGCAGGAGATGAACATCATGAAACCTCCTGGATTGTGAGAAAAGCTGATTAAGATATGTGAATATGTACAATGTATTTTCCTTAGCATTATACTTTCAGGAGACTTTCCTTCAACATTTAATCATATTTACAGCCAAGAATGTATTTCGAACATTTCACAGGCTGTTGTCAACAGATTTTAACAGTTCTTCAGTACTTAACAAATCAACACAAGTGTACCAGGCCCTCAACCATACCAGGTGGGAACCTTCAGCTGATGAGGAGCCATAAAAGAATCTTCTGTCAAACAGGGGTCGTCCACTAATCAGATGATCGCCGGTTCGATCTCCGGCTCCTCTGGTCCGCATGTCGAAGTGACCTTTGGCAAGATACTAAACCCCAAATTGCTCCAGAAGGCTGTGCCATCGGTGTGTGAATGCGTATGAATGGTTATCTCCTCAAACTGATGAGCAGTTGGCACCCTGCATGGTAGCCAATGCCATCAGTGTATGAATGTGTGTGAATGGGGTGAATGAGATATGTAGTGTAGAGCGCTTTGAGTGGTCGGAAGACTAGAAAGGCTGTATATAAGTACAGTCCATTTACCATTTCCATTTATTCTTACTGGCCACCATGCCCCACATCATTTCCCCTAACCAATCTTGACAGTAGTAGTAGTAGTAGCAAAGCAGGTCCATGAAAAAAATACTAGACAAAACCAGAGTTGTGTTAAAAAAAATAAATAACATCAATATCACAAAGCTGTGTTCAACATTTCAACATTACTGCCACTGCTGGTGGTCTGACACAGTTCAATCTACTTGTTACTGGACTACAGGCACTAAACCACTTTTCAGCACACACAGTGATTATAAAGTGAATTAATCACACATTTCAGGTTAAGCTTAGTTTCCTACGCTTGTCGCCAAGACACAGCAGGGTGTGTATAGATTTATTCCACAGTCTTGCTCCACTCTTAGTAACACACAAAAACCCCTGCCCTACACACACAAGTGGTACACGTAGGCCCACGTTGTTTACAGTCATGGTGTTGAGATACACAGAGCAGTCCGAGATTAGCTGTAATCTGACATAGGTAGACGAGGGGGAAGTCACAGAGGACTGACACTGTAATCCTAACTAAACCCCTCATACACACACAGGTGCCACATACAGTCAAAAGTCTTCGTATGTGTGAGGATCAGTCTACAGGGCTGTCAATCCAGCTATGCTAGTGCAAAGTATTAGTGCATACATAAATCAAAAATCTCTTCACAGCACTGCCCTCTGTCACCTACCAGCTGACTGACTGAGAAAGATGGACAGAAAAAGAGCATAAACCCATATCAGCTTATCCATTCATGACTACAAGAAATGGGAGATAAGGGACAAATCTTAAAAAGGGTGGGAAGAAATATATAATAACACTATGAACCATTCTTTTTTAGCAGTCTTGTGAAGCAACATAGTTATAGCCCCCCAACCCCCAATCTGGCATTGACACAGAGGAGGTTTCCAGAGCTATTCGACCATCCAAAAAGCATACTGGCAGCTTAAGAGGCAGCATATCTTAGCCAGCCCAGTCAGTCTTATTTTACAGCATAAACACAAACACACAGACACACAGGTAAATTGCTGACTAACTCGTTTACCAATCATAAAACTAGAGATAGAAATACAAACACAAACACTTGAAGACAGGTGACCATGTGAAAATGTTTTATGGAGGTTTTTAAAACAGGAATCAGCAAAACAAACTGACTAACCTTGGAAGATGCAGAGAAACACAGAGAGAGAAATAAATTATCTGATTATATGTGAGGAAACGGTGGGATCAGGTAAAGCAGCGGTTTCTTTTTCAGTAGGTAACGTCATTAACACCAAGCATCTTCCACAAGTTCTACCTGATTTATAGGGCAATATTTTGAAACATACTGTGTCTGCTCTGTTGATTTTCTTTCCTTGTTTGATACCGCGAGAAAGACGCAGAAAGCAGTTGCACAGTAATTCTGTGAAACACAATTTACATTTGTTTGCTTTAAGTTGCTCCCAGCAGGTGGTAGAAGGTAGGATGCTATGGTTTAAGTTGTGTTTCTAAGAAAGGGAGTGGAGTGTGTTTCACATGTTGCATGCCAAACAATTAACACCTGTAGATGAATGATACTTCTCATATCCTAAATTGTAATATACAATGTTATTGTGATTAAATTAATAAACAATGCTACACTATAAATAGAAGGTTTTAAATATACTCTGAGATCATTCAACACTGCTTCCTATTTGAAAAGCCATACAGCAGAAACAACGTCCTGATTTACTCAGGGTAACACGGTTACTCAGTGTTGTCCATCCTCAGTCTGGAATGTTTCAAACCTGTCCATTAGGCTCCAATGATAAAACCCTGGTCTATATTTTAACATTATCCAGGCCTCTAAAGCATCCAGGCCCCCAAAAGATTTGAGAGTTGGGTGTGTGTAAACATATTTACTAGACCATTGGTACCTCCATACACAATGGCTGGAAAGGAGGGAAGGAGAGAGATATGGGTACGCAATAATGGAGACGAATAAGGAAGCATCCTGTTCGCTATTTTTGCACAACTTCCTGTCACAGCCCTTAGAATTTGTGAAATAATAACAGGGTGGAACACATATCAACATGCGTGTGTATGTGGGTCCGTGCAAGTATGCATACACACATGCACAACTACACAAAGTAAGAAGGAGAAGTAAGATTTAGCCGTTTGCAAAGTGTGTGAACAATAACTGGTGACCCAGAAGGTCATAGAAGTTTGAACACAAAACTCATATTGCTTCAGATTTTAATATCTTTCCACTGAAGCCAAATGCTAGAAATGCACAAAGAGAGCAGTTTATTTTTAGTTAAAAGATAAGAAAGGGAACAAAACAAGTGAAACACCACTGTCTGGACTAGCCGGTTTATTCATTTGGACTATAAACCTAGTGAAGGCCTTCGACAAACATGGCATGTGAAACTGACTGTGGTAAATATTCAAGAGCTCCTGGCAACATAAGCACAGAGGTATTTGTTGAAGCTCATCTCTGACTAAGGGGAAATAAGATCGGTTTCCTCTAACAGCCTCTATGTGTCAAACTAAACAACACATGCATGGTAGCATAAGGCTTCTAAGCTAACGCAGACCACATGACATGAACATCATACAGTTAACACAAAAAAGTTAACAAAAAGTAAAGTACAGAAGTTGAGCATAAATTGGCTGTTGACTGAAATATCTTGTCAACAAACATTCATCATTCCTGCACCTCTTTCATGTCATGCCTTATGACTGCAGGGCTTAACAAACCATATCTGATATCTGCAACAAAAAACAAAAAACACTTTTCCTCCTTGAGCATGCAGAATGACTGATATGGAGGTGTTAGGTACAGCAGAGTATTAATCAATAACTAAATACAATTCCGTAATATTTCAACAATATTAAAAGGCGTCATTTGTTGCAGCACATTGTTGGGCTGTGAATAAATGTGTTAGGATGCTAACTCTGATGCATGGACCATATCGGGCTCCTTTATCGTTTATTTTCTGTTCCGGCAGTTCAGATTTGTGTGGATATGGGCTGAAAAGATGACTCAAGTCATAATGCAGAATGCATAATCAGAATGCACAGATCTGATTGGATGAGTAGGTTCATGTAAGATAATTTACAACACATGCAACTGGTTCTTCTGGACCACTAAACCAGTGTGATCAAAGCTAGAAAACCATGGTGACATGGAAGAGAAAAGCAACATCTTGTACCAACTACGTGGCTGTTAATTACTCCATCATTAGATCAACTGTTTGCAGAAAGAACAATAGTTACTAAGAGTGGGCAGCTTTTAAGGTGACATTCTCAAATGTCTTGTTTTGTCCGCCTGAATAGTTTATTACTTAACATAATGGTGTTTCTTTTCAACATAAAAAAACAACAAAAAAAATAAACTTTAAAAATACTTTTTGCTTGAATTTATCAAGTTTCAAAACAGTTGCTGGTTATTTTCCTGTCAATCAAAAATAGATTAATTGATTAATCACCACAATCCTAAAGCGATACAATAGCTCTATAGAAAAATTGCTCTATAGCGCTAGTCCATTGTAAGAATGAGGAACACTTGTTTAAAGTCAAGTGGGAAATCTGAGTCTATGAGAAAAACATATTTGAATGAAACGACCATCCAGGTGAAGGTAAGATTCAATTACAAGCATGCTATTTCAGTGGTGCAGTGACTCTGCATTCCTCTGTGTGCCTGCCCTAACAAATATGTCACCTGTACTTTTATTACACAACTGGGCTCTCACATCCAGTTAGAACAGGCTTCAGTAAACCACAGTTCTCAGCTGAGCCAACAGCTGTTCCTTACTGATCTGTAAAGCACAGTCAGGACGAAGCAATCAGAGAACACAATGCATGTTAATCATCTTGCTTATCCATTGCAGATTACTCCAACAAGTGTCTTTAGTCAGTTTAATTACTGGTGTCTGAGGATATTTGTCTCAGAGTGAATGACAACTGCTGCAATCCACAAATCAAATTGATTGCATCTAAGAAGAAAGTGTCTGCGTGTTAACCTGCTGTATGTCTCATTGAGTAAAGGATTTTAGATCCACATTGGACTGTGGTGGCAGAACTGCTCCCTGTGCGTTAAAACTTTCAGTCATGCTGCACTTCTGTCCGCATCTTATCAGTTATGTCACACCAGGAATTTTATCTTTAACAACTATACAACCTGTCACTGATTTGTTTCAACCATAGAGAGGTGCAGAAGCGGTTTCCTGCCAACACATCCCTTCTTTTAACTGTGTTCTTCGAGTCTGCTCCATAATTTAAGCTTTCCATACTCATCACATCGCCTGTAACTTATTATTGTTGACTGCAGTCACACTTGTGTGCATTTTCTGCCTTCCTTAATCTCATTATCTGCATTTCTCTTTCTTTCTTTTGTTTTTTTCCCCTCACACTTTATTTTGTTTTCTGTCAAACTGTCAGTTTGTCTGTGGCTCTTTGTTTCCCCCCTGTCCTTGCTCACTGATGGCTCACTTGCTTTCCCTTACTCAGCCTTCCTCTCTAAAATACTCCTGTTCACTCTGAGCCAAGAGGCCCCTGCCACTAGCAGTCCATTAACCACTCCAGTTTCATGCTGGCACTCGGTCATCCTATTCTTCAGCTCACAGTATGTTCTTCTTCCCCTGACATGAACAGGAAACTGTGTGTCTGTGTGTGTGCCTGGTGTGTATGTTCGGGGAATAGAACAGCCACACATAAAAAAAGAAAAGGGCAAAAGAGTCCCACTGTGCACCAAAGCAGATTTTCAACTACTCTACTTGACTCAGACCACTTGAGTCAGACTGTGACTTAAGAGTCATGACCTGACAGGCATAATTCATGCCGTTATCTTAAATTAAGCATTTGCTGAGGTGGTTCCCCCAGGAAGTAGGTGCACTGCTGCACAAAGGCATGTGCAGGCACAAGATTTTACGCTTGAAGGAAGGTGCACTTATCTTTGCAATTAATCAGAAGTTAAATGATGAACGCCACCATGTCAAACTGTGACTCACTGGAAACAACTTGGGCAACAACCCCCTAATTCAACCATGAATACAAATCAGACAAACAGAGGTAAACAAGTGCCACATAATTTAAGTGTTTTTGGTTGCTCTTGTTCCTTCTGGTAGTGCTTGACTGTACTGCGGATTTCCTCTTCAGCATCAACATAAATGCATTACTTCAGTTGATGGCTGGGCAGCATATCATGATACATTCTGTAGCAGGGAACCAAAACTGGGAATCTTGCTATAGTCAATTACAAAATTATTATTATCATCATCTCTGGATATTTTCTTGTCTATGTTGACAATATATTGTTCACAATGTGTTTGTCTATGACGATAAGTATCATTTTCAGTATTAGCTGTACTTTTTCCAATTAAAGTGCAGTTTTATATCCTGTAAGCCATCCTCTGACATGACTCTCTGAAACGTATGTGGTTTAAAATCCAACCCATGGCATCATCAAATGGATTGAAAGGACAATATGAAATGCCAACAACTGGTAAATAACCAATGAAGCTCTTCGAGAAATGCAAGGATATCCCCAGGGGAGCATGTTCAAGTTACACTCCTCACTCCAAATATTAAATGGTCTCCTTGATAACTAATACTCCTTATCAGGGTTTGAATAAATTCAGCAAACCTTTCTACTGAAAACAAATAACCTGCCAAACTCAACAAGATGTCTCAGAACCAGAATTTTTGATCTACGGTTCCCCTTGTATTCCAAACAACTGTCCAAGCCAGTGATCTCTGGCTAATCCACACCGTGCCTGCCTGCTGAGTTGAGCCAGCCTGTTTATGTCAACAGCATTTATAGATGCTGATCCTTTCTGTCTCTCTGAGCCTGAAGAACACAGATAGCGCTTCAGGGAGCACAGCTAAAATGACCTGCTTTTGGCTTCAAACAAAATACATACTCAGCTACAGAGGTACCTGTAAGCACAGCAAATCAGGTTAAATATTCCTGTAAGACATAACTGCAGGTTATATATGCCAAAGATACAGCCAATGTGTGAGGTGAAACACACACGGCACACAGAGGGGTTGATATTGGGGTTAAAGTGTATTTGATGTACAAAATGGTGAAAGAGCTGAATATAAAAAAGGACATAAATATCTGTATGTCATTTGCAAAAACAACCATAGTGTCTGAATACCAAATCTAGTTGAAGCGGCAATTCAGTTGCACTATTCCAACAACACATTTTATTAAAAATCATTCCAAACATTTCTGGAAATGGCCCATTTCTGGAAAAAGAGACGATTACTACAACTGGATAACCCACCCACACGACTTCATTTAGGCCCAGACGATGGAGAGACATTCACACAGGGATGATTTTGGACTGAAACACCAAATACCAAGATGACGAGAGACCGCACATACACAAGTCACACATATAGCTTCATGTTATCATTAATGGTATTTTTCTTTCTGCAAAAGTGGAGAGTGATGAAATCAGATAAGTTAATGCTGCAGACAAGATAGTTGAGAGATGACATCACACTGTAGATTTAGCATGCGCACCCAACCTCTACACCCGTTAACCTCTATCTAACCTCTGACTGTGGTGTAATAAAAATTGTGCCAGGATGAGCTCAAATTTCAGAGCTGGTGTACTGAAGTCAAGGACATATTATACCTCACTCTACGGTGGGCAGTCTAGCTGCACACACAGACATGCACTCCCTCCCTCTTAAACACAGACTCATGCAGTGTTATCACTAAACATTGCACAATTGGTTTCTGTCTGACTCATGTTTACTTGTTGCCCCACCTCAACCTGTGCGAACATTAACACTGTTCACATATTATGCCATTCATCACAATACATTCTCCATTTCTGCATACATTTACAGTACGGTATTATCAGCTTTCTACATCTTTACTAACTGTGCCTGCACGCTTGTGTAGACTGACTATACTAACGCGCCAATTGATGTCATCAAAACTATGCCTACCAACCACAACCTCCTCCGACTACTGCTTGGCAGAGAGTACCCGATGGTACTATTTACATAAAACAGGTTTTCAACGAAAAGCCTGCACAAACTGTTCTGTATGCAACTGTGTCTTGAAATAAAATGGTTTGCGTTCATTCCTGCCAGCGTGATAGAAAACAACTTGTGGTCTAAACAAAGGATCTTTTTAGTGTGACCAAAAGGGTCTGAAAACTCTCCGTAAGTGTGTGTGTATAGGAATTGTTTACTCGGTGACCAGATATGTCTTCTGTGCATCCTCTATGGTTACCGTTTGTCAGTGTGTGTGTGTGTGTGTGCAATATCAGTTTTCACCTGTTGCTAGACATGGCTGAGGGGTTAAGTTACGCAACAGTTTTTACTGGCTGGTGATACGCATCACCACCGATGACTCTTACTGCTCCCACCAACACACCACCCTGAATCACACATGCTGACACAGCCAGGTAGACACCACATGATGTCATCCCGATTAAGTCACTTCGAGAAAATTTCGATGTGCCCGTGCCACACCTTACCACAGTACACTAGGTCATTTATCTGACACAATTACATGAACGTGTTTTTGTTATGTAGTGTTTAAAATGCATACAGCCCTCTGTGTATGAACAGCAATGATAAGTGGGCTCATGTGGCGTGTTTATAACTTGTCAAATGTTTCAAAATGATAAAGTGATTTGCTGAAGTGTTGCGGTTTATCAGCAATGCATAACTTCTGGTTTACTGCACAGTTCAGAATTGGAGAGACAGCTACTTCCTTGTATGTTGACACTTTGACCCCACTCATGAATCCTA